>NC_062530.1:24379839-24412339 GCF_022655615.1 Tachysurus fulvidraco | reverse complement strand
ATCACAGAGAGAAAGACAGACAGACAGACAGACAGACAGACAGACAGACAGACAGACAGGCAAATAGAGCCAGACAGATGATCACAGAGAGAAAGACAGACAGACAGACAGACAGACAGACAGACAGACAGATAGACAGACAGACAGACAGACAGATAGACAGACAGACAGGCAGGCAAATAGAGACAGACAGATGAACACAGAGAGAAAGACAGGCAGACAAATAGAGCCAGACTGATGGAGACAGACAGACAAATAGAGCCAGACTGATGGAGACAGACAGACAGACAGACAGACAGACAGACAGACAGACAGACAGACAGACAGACAGACAGAAAGATGGGACATTCTGGCAGACAGAAAGACAGGTAAACAGACAGACAGACAGAAAGAGAGGTAAACAGACAGATGCACACGTGACAAATGGAGAGAGAGAGAGAGAGAGAGAGAGAGAGAGAGAGAGAGAGAGAGAGAGAGAGAGAGAGAGAGAGAGAGAGATGCTTTACTATTTGCAAATAATATATTTTTAGTAGGTGGAAGTGTAAGGTGAGATTTGGCACAACTACACACACACTCGAAGACACACACACACACACACACACACACACACACACACACACACACACACACACACACACACACACACACACACACACACACACACACTCACTCACTCACTCACTCACTCACACACACAATTAAAAATTCAATGATATATTTTTCTCTGCCTAAGAAGATAACCCCATTTTTGGAGTTTTGAGTTTGAGAAAAACATTAGTTTGTTCTTTCATCATTCTGTAAGCTTAGAAGATAAAAGTGTGAGATCTGATTGTTATTTGTCGTGACATAAAAAAATGCGATTTGCCTCCGTCAATAATAAATAACCATTAAAACAAACAATAACCGTTCACACAGGCGGAGGATGAGCAGAAGATGTAGTTGGTTCTAGCTCCCCCTGGTGGACACACAGTGTAACAACATTCATCTAAAATATAAGACGATTCCGCTGTTAGATCCCAGTGAGTTTTAGTAAAGGAAATGTAATCTTTATTTAATATTATTCGGTTATGGATGAATACTAAATTATGAACAGATTAATATATGAACAGAATAATATAAATAACGACAATTTGTATTCATTTGTATGCATTTAAACCTACGTATTATTTATATTATGTAATTAATATTTTATTACAAATCTAATAATTCAAAGATTTCACCATTTTACCCACTACTTCATTTTATTTTAGAGGCAGTAATCATTCTTTTCGGTACGTTCGATTATTTATTTATTTTCATAAAAATATATATAATTATTCTTTTTTGAGTTGTCTTTATTAAGAAAACAGAGACTTTTATTGTGAAAGTGGATCCTTTCATAATGATGGCATTTCCGGATCTGTTCATTGAGCCGGATCACTTGGCGCAGCACAATAAGAAGAGTCGACTCCTTCGGCTTCGAGTTGACTTTTTCCCTACGTTTTTCTTTACGTTCTACTACGTTTGCAATATTATGAACACTGTCTGTAGATCGATACACAGCGTACAACGAAATTAAGTACTCTCTTTTTGGTGCATAAAATAATTAAAATAAATAAATAAAAAGTAACATAAATGATCCAATTAAAAACTATTTAACTGAAGTAGTAAACAGCTGAGATATTTTACTTAAAATTTAACTACAACAATAAAAGGTACGTTTAATATATACATTCATATATTTATATAAAATATACTGTCTAACTTGATTAAGAGAAGAAAAAAACCTAATATGTCATATGTGCTACTCGGCTGATCCCATTCCAAGTGTCGACTCGTTTGGATATATTGTCATATGTGCGACTCGGCTCTCAGGATTCACCTCAAAGATCCGATTCCAAGTGTCGACTCATTTGGCTCTCAGGATTCACCTCATTGTATCCGATTCAAAGTGTCGACTCGTTTGTATCTGTTATATGTGCGACTCGGCTCTCATGATTCACCTCAAAGATCCGATTCTAAGTGTCGATTCGTTTGGTCTATGTTATATGTGCGACTCGGCTCTCATGATTCACTTCAAAGATCCGATTCCAAGTGTCGACTCGTTTGGAATTGTATGTGCGACTCGATTCTCAGAATTCACTTCAAAGATCCGTATTCAAGTGTCGACTCGTTGGGATCTCTGCTTACTGTAGTGTCAGTAAACATGTTTTTCCTGACTGACACATGAACCATGACGTGACTGTTAACGGTTTACTTTCGGCTCCAACATGAACGACATCATGGAGGAACAGGAGAAGGAACAGGACAGTCTGGTAGCCGGGTCTCCCTCCATGACAGTAAGTTCTATTTACATTTCCTTCTGTAGAAGCTAGTGATGCTAATGCAGTAGCAGTTGTGTAGCTGCTAGCACAATACAGCAAATAACATTAAAGATAATCGTTTTATTTTTGTCTGCCTCATAATTAATGTAGTAAATAACATCAAATTATAAAGACTTTGTAAAAAAAACCTGAAAGCTAAAATTAAATAAATAAATAAACAAACAAACATTCGGGTTAGCAAGCAGCTAGCTGTACAACTGTTTATTTATTTTGTTGTTATTGTGTTTAGTGTTATAATTTCCCAGTGTTTAATAGAAAAAGTTTAATATTTATATGAAATGTGAAATAACAATTAAGATGTAAAAACAAAAAAGTACCTTTTTTAGTCCTTTGGCTCTTCTTTAATGCATTATGAAGGGTGTCAATATTTTTGAGGGCCCTATTTCATTCTTATTGCTTATTGACGTTAAAAAAAAACTTTCAGTAGAAGTCTTTATCCTGGTCAGGGTCACTACAGGTCACCGTCCACACGTGCACACAGTCGTTCAGGAAAACCTGAGCACCTACAGGCTTGTTATTCACTAGGTTAGAAGGATCCAGAGAACCAAGACAGACACGACGATGAACACGGTGACGGTGTCCGTACGTTCCACACGTCGCTCTCTGTATAACTAGCTCCTAGACGCAGTGCACGAGGTTAGAGTTACAGGATACAGGAGCACACTGACAAACGTAAACCGACGATTCCTTTTAATCAGTGAATCAGAAACTTCACTTGTTGAGAGAGGTCGACCTGTAGAGATTTCCTAATCGTGTTGTTATACGAAGGAATTAGGATAACATTTTATTACAGATCCGGTTCTTTATGTGCAACGAGAAATGGTGTTTCACCGTATTAACGATATTTGCTCTACAAAGGCAGGCGGTAGCAGGAGCGGCAGAACCAAGCCGGCTGCAGACGGAGTTAACAGAGCGGCGGTCGAGAAGAGAGGACCGTATATAATGGCCAAATCTATCAACATGAAATTACGTGAGTAGAAGCTCAGTGTTTATCAGTAAAAGAAGAATCCTGGCTTGAATTTCTGTATTTTGTTTCTGTATTTCATCACCTTGAACGTGTGATTTAGCACAGCAATATATCACACTGTTAAAGATTTTTTTAAAGTGTGTGTTATTTCTGTGTGTGAATGTTTCACAGAGAGACCCAGAGAAATGGCCAGGAGAGTGTTTAAGAAGAAAGGCTTTTCCTCCGGGGGGACAGTCATGCAGCAGCCCAGACACGGAGTTAAGAAGTGAGTGAGCAGATCTTCAGCGGCTCCTTTAGACAAATAACCGTGATGAGCGGTGTTAATTTTCCTCAAGCCCAATATGATGATTAAATTACATGGTAGAACTCGTCTCCAGGTCGTCTAAAAACTTTTTACCGCTGTGTTGATTTGAACTCAGGGTTGAAGAGAACATCGTCGGTTCCCGTGTACGTGTGGGCGCCTTTTCTTTACTTTTCTTTTGGTCGAACATTGAACCTCCTGACCAATCAGAATCAAAAACCCTAGTATGTGTATATTTCAATGAAGCAGTCTGGGAACGAATCAGATGATTACAGAACATTTTTACTCCGGATGTTGTCAAGAAGCTAGTCGAGGCAGAGTGACAGAAATTTCTCCTTTTACATTTACAGCATTTAGCAGACTTTCTTATCCAGAGCGACTTACATTTTATCTCCTTTTATAAAATCGAGTGTCAGGAAAACAAAAAAACTTTACATTATCACCTAATTTACACACAGCTGGTTTAAATATCCGTGTCCGTTTGTGAGTAGTGAGATTTGTGTTTGTTTCATGAGGAACTCTTTAGAAAGCTCTGAATCCAACCAAGCTGAGCAGGTTGCTTTGTGTCCTTCAACGTTCTTCACATGTGTGTGTATTCAGCAATGTGTTTCAAATGGATTTTTTTTTTTTTTTATTAGTGTGAAGTTTAATAAAGGATACGCAGCACTCAGTCAGAACGCAGAAGATCCACTGGTGTCTCTGGACTCAGACAGGTAACTCAGACACCACTTCATACCTTCATACTCTGGTTTTATTCCTGTGAAACAGACGTAGAGTTTAGAGTTTGTACTTCACCAAGTGCACATTTACCTCCTTGTTTGAATGCAGTTTTGTCATGTAGGATGATTCTTCAATAGTTTACATCAGTGGTCCCCGACCTTTTTTTCGCCGTGGACCGGTCAATCTTTGATCATTTTACCGTGGCCTGCTGGGGGTGGGGGATGGGGGCTATACAATTAAATTAAAATTAATCATTTTAATTTAACTGTATTTAAACATGCCATTTTAACTCACTACAACGCGAAATCAATGAGAACCCCGAGCTTGTTTCTTTGCAACGAGACGGTTCCATCTGGGGTAATAGGAGACAATGACACCCGAAGTGTGTTGCTTATGTCCAGTTTATTCCGTTGTTTTGTTTCGGTTGCCGTCACTGCAGAAATCCCCGCTTCACACAGATAGCATGTCGGAAATGGCAATAGGGATTTAAGTGCTGTGGTGACAATCTCAGGGTATTCCGCCATGACTTTAATCCAGTACACTGGCAGAGTTTCTAACTTTCTAACGACGTCTGTTTCGTGCTCATTTTTGCTAATTTGTGGGTTAAATTTGAGCAAACACAATATACACGTACACCAAGCACTGTTAAACATGACAAAGTACCGGTGAACAGAGAGAAGAGCGATACACACCTTCTCTCTCCACCAAAGCTACAACACCACTGCCGCTTGCAGCCGCTCAGCTCCAGACGTCACCTAAACCCGGCCCGATATCATGATATTTTGCGCATGCACGGTATTGGTGCGGCTTTAGGTGACGTCTCTCAGCTCCCAGTTAACCTCTCGTCCATGGAAAGTCGCACAAACCCAAGAGAAATACACCACAGTAAATAAAATGGAAATAATTTATTGTTCCTTGGGCGGCCCGGTACCATTTGGTCCACGGACCAGTACCGGTCCGCGGCCCGGGGTGTGGGGACCACTGGTTTACATGACTTTTGGATGATCTTCTTTCCACATGACGGCAATAAACCTTCATCCGCTCTTTTTCTGTTTGCCTGAATCACTGTCTAGGAATCAAAGTGTGTAATGTACTGTGACATGTTTCTGATTTATTTTCTCCTGCAGTGATGTAGAGCTGGAGTATTCGTCTGGATATTCTTCAGCAGAGGTAAACCACTCGATGATGATGATGATGCTGATCAATACTAACTCAAATAAGTGACCACTTTGAAACCGTAGATTGATTGATAGTGAGGTGGGGGTTTTTTTTATAACTGATTAACTTCCAGTTTTCACTATAATTCCAGTGTGAAACTTTAGGAGGCGGAGCCTAGAAGTTATGTCACTAATGAAAAAAGGGATTTTGCTTGGCCAACTTGGCTGGCTTTTAGCAAGTGAGATTGATGATGGTAGATTTTAATAGTGGTACAGTCCAGTACTGAGATACAGGTTGGATTTCTGTTCATAATATCGTGCCGCCTTTTTCATCTCTTCCTTCTCGTCGTTTTTCTAAAGATTCATCCAGAACTCAGCCGCCAGCTGTTAAAAGACGGATACCGGCTAGACGAAATCCCTGATGACGAGGATCTGGACCTCATTCCTCCAAAAGCCATGGGTTCGTCCATCTGCTGCTGCTCGTCCGACGGCCCGTCGTGCTGCTTGCAGTGAACCTGCGCAGGAGCGAAATCACGCCTTTAACACAGAACCCGTTACTGAAGCGAGCGTACCTCTGCATCGTGGAACCGTCCGAAGTCCTACCACACCGCAGAGGAGCGTTCCTGATCTCCTGTAGCGATGACACTAATCTAACCCCACATCCTCAGCGTTTCCCCTGCAGACTAATGGAGACGTCGTTAATTACTGTTATGCAGTTTTAGCGAAAGGTCACGGCGCGAGAGTCAGAATAATATCGACACGCATGTACGTATCTGCATGATCTCTGCGTACCGCATCTGTAGCATAGCAAATTTCTCTTCTTGTCTGTGTTCCTATACTGAGAAAAGACGGCGCTTGTGAGATACCTGCACTTTCCTGGAATGTTTTTATAAATCTAAACTCTACATCTGTATAATTCTGAGATGGGATCGCTGTTTCAGACAAGGAACATAGCCCAAAGTAAACACAGAAGTGCCTCGGTGTTGATTTGTAAATAAACCCAGATGCTACAGATGTGGTGCAGAACAGGTTACAATAACTAACATTCTCCGCCACCCTTTTTTTTATTATATCAGAAAACAGAAGCAGGTGATGGAGCAAGATCTGATCTGAATCCTCCTTAACTAAATCACTGACTTCTCACCTATTGTGTGAATCTGTGGAAGTTCTTCGCTCCTCCAGATATGTTAATCTAACACTTACACTCAAGCTTTCCATCGTATATATTACTGACACCTCCACGCTTTAAAACATTGCACTCTGACGAACGGCTGCCTGGAGAGATGAGAGAGCAGTATTCTCTTTTCTTTTTGTTTTCTCTTCACTTTTTAATGGCATTACATTACACGTTACTGATATGTGAGGTGGGAAAACAGTAAACCAGCTGTCTATTTTCTAATTATTATTTTTATGTACACTTGTATTGTGCTTGTGCTTTTTTTTTTTTTGTAAACTAATGTTTTAGTAGATGTTTTAGTTTATGCTTTAGTAGAGAAGGTTTTGTGGCATTTGAAGGTGCGTTTCGAGATATTTGCTTGTTTGGGATTTTGTTTACATTTTTCAGACCCAGAAATTTACTCCGAGTCCAAATCACCATGAAAGTTTTTTAAAGATAAGAAGAGAGAGATTCTGAGATTCACCTCACAGTATGAGAGTGAGAAGAGTGACAAGGTTGTGATATAGTTAGTTATAGCATCGAGGCGCAACACAACATGACGTGTATCCTGTATAAATATATAGAATTGAATTAATATATTTTTTGTTTTGTGAAAGTACATAACATTCGGTCGGCAAGCGTGTGTGCTCTTAATCCATCATGTGCTACTGCCACACCCAGAATTTCTTTCGGATGAAATGTAAAAAAACTTTTAAGGCCCAAATCGTATCACTACAAAAATCGTATTGTTTAATACAATTCAGCTTCAATGTGCTGCACATTTCAATATAGGAATATAAACCAGGACAAAGTCTTTTACTTAATTTACCTATAAGGGACACTGTGATATTTTATTTTCTCCACATTTGAATGGAAAATAAATAAGAAAAGAAAGGATTGCTAACATCCTGTGCTAGGATAAGTAGGACTTGTGTTGAGTATTGAGTGTTAAATGGAAGCGTATTAAACTACAAGTTTGTGTGAGGGGAAAAAAAAAGAAAAGGGATGTGTTTGATTAGTTAGCTGAGATTATTTACCGTGTTGATGCTTTGTGTGTGCGTGTGTGTGTGTGTGTTCTGTTTGTGTGTGTGTTGATTGGAGTGAATGTTAATGTTGCACTTGGAGCTCTGAGTGGACTTTTCCTCTCCTTCACTATGCAACTAATCAGACAATCTTTAGTAGCGATTATGGATCATCACTCACGCAATAACTTCACTTTGTTTTCAGTGTGAAAACCTTTTTTTTATTTATTTTTTTTATTTCCATCTACATATTAAAAATATAGAAAGACTTGTATTGTTAGTAGAACATACCTGTAAAATATAACAAGGCTTTTTACTGTAAGTAATCAGTAACCAGTATTTGAATAAACTATGTTTGATTTTATCCATGTGAGGGTTTTCTTTCTTTCTTTCTTTTTTTTCTCTCTATTAGCAAAAGAAATTTAATTAAATTACAGAGGACTTGGTGGGTTATTGGTCATACAGCAGGAATATATCACTGATTATTTACATATGCGTTGATTAAAAAGATAGACACTACAGTTTTCCGTTTCTAAAGTCCTCTGTTAAAAGCTCTGACACTGGAGACTCCTTCCATAAATGTCTCTTAAGAGAAACCTTTACACTTTTAGCAACTACAGCAATAACACATCATCTGTATTAAATAACAAAAAACATTTTCAGGGTCAAACAAATTCAGGTTCGTGTGAACAAGTCATTAAATATCGAAACTAATAAACTATTAAAACAGCATAGTGGTGTAAAGGAAAACAGTACATACAGATAGCATGGTTTAAAAAGGAAAAGATGTTCTCTTCCTTGAATTTTTTTTTTAATATAAAAGTTTAGAAGGTTTAGAAGGACCAACAATCTTACAAATTTATCAGTCCAGTCCAATTGCTTGGATTTCTTACAACTAGTCGCTGTGTTATTACATTTCGCCACTAGGTGGCAGTAATGAGCTAGAAATTATTTTAATTGTTTAATTAGTCTTGTTAAATCTTATTGGAGTTGATTTGATCTTTTCAGCCTGTAAGCGTTCACTCCACTGTGCTGTTCTATGACTGTCAAGTTGTAAAGTAATATGAATTACCTTTTTTATCTTTGTGAAAGCTGCTATATAACGAGAGATTATTATTATTGTGCATTTTTTATACCTGTGTTGCGTTCAGTCTGTTTCCAATGAACAAATTTAGATCCAATAAAATCTGGCACAGTGAGATTATAATCTGTCACTGATAGTAAACAGAAGCCCAAGGAAAAACACTGACTATGATTTATTATTTGTATGCCATCATGATTATTGACTGTAATCACCAGTGTGTCTACCTCCTTATATACATTGTTTCTTAAAGAAAAGTATACGTTTAAATCTCAGACTAGAGGGTGTGAAATGGATCAGATTGATCACAATAATTATCAATAATTATAACATAAAAACAAATAATTAAAATCTAATTATTTATTTCATTATAACAAAAATAAATTAATAATTATATAAATATAATTATTTTTATATCTGAAATTTATATATACACACACACATTTATATATATATATGTGTGTGTGTGTGTGTGTGTGTGTGTGTGTGTGTGTGTGTGTGTGTGTGTGTGTTATTTAATACATAATATTGCAATAAAAATGATAATAAAATTCATATAATAGAGCTGTGAATAGGAGCATGCTGCCAGTGGAGTGGGCGGGGTTTTGTGCTGTATGGGCGGTGCTTGGTAAAGGGGGCGATGCAGGAGGAGGGGCGTGGTGTTAATCCAAGCGCGAGCCGCAACCTGAACGCTACAGGCGTTAGGACGTAATGTGATCGGTTTCTTCACGTTTCCGTCCTCTCGCGACGCGTTAAACTTGTTTTTTTTAGACCCGAGTGGACTCCGTTATCCGTTAGCCGTAGTTATCGAGTATTTAGTTGTCGTCGTTGTTGTTTTAACCGTTATTTATACGACTCCGTTGATAAGTTGCGTGCGCGCGCGCTCTTGTTGACGGTTGACACAGTGAAGTGAGGTAAAGTGTGTCAGAGCTGAAGGGATGGTGGACAACTCCAACAGCGGCAAGACTCAAATGGTGAGTGACCCAGAGACTCTGTGTGGGCTCCTAACTCACCTACAGCTTCATTCTGTGTGAACTATAGAGGTCTCGTGCGCCTCATAAACACACACGTATCTAACTTATTATTATTATTATTATTATTATTATGACGTACGTGTAAAAGTTGACATTTTTCTTGATAAAGCGTACTAAGTAGTATCCATGGAAACATAGTAGGCTACGTCGTCATGACTACTGCGTGCTAGCGTACTAAAGAGTGTGTGATAGCTGTGTGCGTGTGCGTGTGCGTGCGTGCGCGTGCGTGTGTGTGTGTGTGTGTGTGTGTGTGTGTGTGTGTGTGTGTGTGTGTGTGTGTGTGTGTGCGCGTGTGCGCGCGCGTGTGTGTGTGTATACACACTTCGTATGTGTGCGGTTTCGGAGTTCCTTTTCACCAAAATTGAAAGGTATTCATTTGCGTAATTTGACCAGAAGCGACGTGTAAAGCGACCTATAATTATATCTCACATTATGGACCTATTTATATCCGTATAATTATGTTTAAATATATCTAAATAAAAAGAGCACGTGGGTGTGGTAATATATATTTTTATGTAGTTCTTCTCCACAGGATGAAACTAGTCTGTGTTTATGATCGTTGCAATTTATGGTTGTAAGGTTGTATTTTTCATAATGGCCAGAATTTTGACTTGGTTCTTTATTTAGCATTAGACTCCCTTTTAATCCAGACCTCATCATAGTCCTCTGAGTGTCTGATGAAAACATCATGGCCCCAACAGAGCTCTCAAATCACTCCTCAAATAATTGACTCATTCTAAAGCCTGGAAATGTTTTACTTGTTTATACACTTCCTATTGCTCACAGCGTAACCCTAATCTTCACATCCACCGAATGTTAATTGGAGATCAAAGGCAGCTGTATAATTTATTGCCCCCTCTACTACCCCCCTCCAAGTCCTGACACACAATTACACCTAGAAAGCCTTGTGCTGGCTCATGCATTATTTCAGGGAGAATAGCTCCAGGCTAAGATATTGATCCAGTGCACTCAGCAATGCGATATAGATCGAAGAAGGACAAATATTCAGCTGCTGTGATTGTAGGAAAAACGATGAATAATACTGTGTGATGAGTGACTGCGCCGAGTAGCAAGAGATCTTTTAGATATCAGATTGCTGTTGTGGTGAGTTTTGTGACATTCTGATGATTGGATTAAAGGGATTTGGTTTCATGAGAAGCTTCAGCGCTTTCTGAGATGTAATTAGAGTTGCCTGTTTATGGCAGGTCATTGATGACTATGTTACTTCCTCCTTTCCCCCCCATCCTCTCATTATTTCTCTCAGGAGAGCAGTTTAGGAGGCAGCGTTTGCCCTCAGGGAGGTGCAGCGGGGGTGAAGCTCGAAGCCGTGATGGAGCATTTGCAGCGGCAGCAGCAAGCACGTTTGGAGATGGAGCGCAAGGAGCGGCGTCTGCGTGATGCTCATCTGTTGTACGCTCAACAAGTGGCCGCTCAGCACGCTATCCTGGCGGCAGCTCGAGCATCTACAATGGGCAATAGCGGAAAGGCCCAGGGGCACGTGGAGAGGCTGGACGAAGTCGCTCGGGGCAGGGATTCGGGCGATGACGACGACGACGACGAAGACATCGATGCTGATAACGATGATGAAGAGGAACCGATGGCCGACGAAGGCAGCGAGGAGGAGCACGACGACGACAGCCCAGTGAGTGGGCTGGAGTTTTTGCGCAAGCAGACGCTGGCACTACAACAGAGTGCCATGGCCAGGCAGTTTACAGGCTACGCAGCCAGCACTGCGGCAGGAACCAGAATTCAGAGAGATGACGCGTCTCCCATCAGGGTCAAACAGGAGCCGGATGAAGACCTTTCACCTGCTGGTCCTCAAACGGCCGCATCTCCAAATGGACAGGCCGACTGGGGCTACGATGAACACATTAAACAGGTAAGAATGAAACAGTTCCCTGTTTTCGTCCTCGTATTATATCAATTAAACACACCTGTTAGTCCATTTTTTTTTAATCTGAATCAGACTATAAATAATTATTTTGTTGGTGTTTGGTTTGGTTTCATATTATATATAATTAAATGACCTAAATTGTTCCCTGAGGGGTGTGTAAAAAAACTTCTTCATTAAATGGTTATAAAAATAGTCTCACACATTATGACTTGCATCTAGTGTTTGTACATCAGTCAGAATCTCCAGAACTCCTGGCATTTCTCTGCAGCTCTAGCTCTGGCTCCGTTTTATCCTTTCACTACTTTTGATTCACTCCTTGCAGTTGAGTTGATTGAGTCAACTGGCTTTTCTCAGTGTTTTATTGGTGGCAGACTGAGACCTCTCAGCTCAGACACTGTGGGTTCACTAGATTTAGTCCACGGCCGAGCGCCAAGCGTGATGCCGATGATCTCACCTGCATAAAAAAAAACGCACTGATGCGTAGAACACATCAGGGCTGGAGTCAAACAGGCTAAACACTGCATATGATCCTGATCCTTTAGACTTGTAGTAAAACTGGGATATCTGTAGCTAGCAAGAAATCAGTTGAATAATTTTTTATATTTAAAGAACAAACGTGATGTTGTGCAAGACTTCGATTCACCTCAAAACTCAAGAAGCAAACATTACGCATCAAACATGTCTTGGAATATTGTACTTTTTGCCGTGCTGTTTGCTTGGTACACATCATGCTCTCAGCACACAGTATCTTTTTCTATCTCTATCGCTCTCTCTCTCTCCCCGAAACACTCTTTTCTCTTATTTTGCGTGGTGTAATACGAGTGCCCGCTGCTGACAGCTCAAATGCTTTTCAGTCGCCTGTTAGAGAGCTGGAGCCGCGCCAAGCACCGTGCGTACTAATCCCACAGAGCCTGCGGACGTCTGAGTCACGCCAAGCAGCGCCTGCTGTCAGCTGTGTGGAGAGAGAAAACCCTGGAAGTGTGTGCTGGCATCAAGCCAGAGCTCATGCGTCACGCTTTCACTTTGCACTCGCTCTCCCTGGAGTGTGTGTGTGTTTCCCAGGCTCCTGGCTGAATCTCAGCAGCACTTGGCCAGACTCCAGGGTGTGTAAGGACCAGTTCCCAGAAGGCGTCTGTCTTTGTGTGTGTGTGTGTGTGTGTGTGTGTGTGTTTGTGTAAAGTGGTGTTAAAACATAGCGTAGTCCTCCGCAGGAATTTCCTGGCACAGACTGTAACATTCATTTTAAAACTGAAAGTAAGTAAGTGTGTGTGTGTGTGTGTGTGTGTGTGTGTGAGTAAACGTGACTCCTGTGCTGGATGTGTGCCAGCACACACACACTCTGAGGCCTCATTTCCTCAGAGCGTGCCATCATCACACCACCAGCTGACGGGGGTCGATACGGAGGAGAGGAAGTGAAACGAGACAGTTTTGTGCGGTTAAAACAGCACAAGGAAGTTGCTTGGAAATCTCAGTGCTCACTCGACATCTGTGAGCATCACAGGAGCGTTAAAGAAAACGGATTAACACCACATCAACAATTATCCGAATCCAGTCCCTGTGGGGTAGCTGTCGCCATAGAAACGATCCCACAACGGATTTTTTTTAACTCTTTTTCATCTCCGCACGTCGCCATAAGTGGATAAATGTGATTACGAGGACGATCAGGACTAAACTATTAATGGGCTGTAATTAAGAAATAAAACACACCGATGCAGTAATAGGAACATTATCAGCAGCATTGACCTCAGGGTTCTTCTTCCTTATTTTTTCTAAATAACATGTCCTGAAGTCTGAAGTTCCTTTTACACCACAGCCGTTTGCCGTCATACGTGTGAGCACACACTTTATCTCCAATTAGAGCTTTATTTAATCTTATTTTAATCTTACAGAACATCCACGAAACCAGTCACATGTCCAGTGTGGTTCATTTGGATGGTTCACTGTAGAAGTCTCTGAAATATAAAAAAGAAATGAAAAGTATTACACAAGCAATTGCTGATTCACAATCTCGATGTTTGTGAGTTAAAAGTGTGTGTGTGTGTGTGTGTGTGTGTGTGTGTGTGTGTGGGCGGTGGGTGGGGAGGCACAGTGGGACATACTACTGACCCCATAATCCCTTGTGTGTCTCTGGGGTCCTGGGGCCCTCCCTGTGGTGTTAGCAACATCGCTAGCCCCCCTTCACTCTCTCTCTCTCTCTCTCTCCTATAGTGATTAATAGGATTTTAATTGCAGAACACAAGCAATGTTTACTCAACAACATGTGTGTTTGTGTGTGTATATTGAGAAGGAGATTTTATTGTAAGAGAAGTCGCAATTTCTTGACGCACCTCTACAGAAAAAAAGCGTGTTCCTAGAAAAGCGTTTGATTCTTACACCACAGCAGTTCACCACACCCTCACATCATGGTTACTGTTATGAAACAAGTCTGTTCCTGTTGTCACTTTTATTCCAGTCGTTCCTTTATAAGACAAAAACATGCAGCTTGTCATATTTGATGAAAACTGAAACTTTCTTTTCCTGTCTGTTACAAAGCTCTGAAATTGAAGCCTCCTCCCATGAATAAGAAATAAATGCCTGGTCACGGACAAAGTCGCCACATCAGCTATTATGAGATATTTAGATTGTGTGGAGTGTCTGGTATACGAGTCCATGTGCAAAATATTAGTTACTATAGAAACGCTATTACATCATCGTCTTCTTTTCCTCCTCCTCCACGTTGTTCATAGAAGGAGTGACTGGATGTTGCATATTTAAAGCGTTTCCGAGGTAACACAGCGAGCTGATTCAGCACAGCCGGTCGATCGATAAGGCTTGTGTAAGAGATCTGGAGGGGACAACAGCCTTGGTTATCCTTCGTCTGTGATGGACAGAGCAGTGGAGCAGGAAGTGGTTAAGGAGCTGTGGATGAGTCTGAGGTTTGCCAGAGACCTTTTTGCTGAAGTGGAAGCGAATTGATTTGCCTGCCTCTGAAGAAATCGGGTCCGTCAGACGTTCTCCACAAACTCCTCAGCTCCCGTGAAGAAGACTGGAAAATTAGCTTCTCTTACTTTTATGAAGCGAAATATTCAGACCGATAGAACAAAAGGTTAATATAAAGATTAATATAATACAAAATTCAGGATTAATATTAGATCTATTTAAATCTGTATGTATTTATCACCAATGAGCAAGTCTGAGGTGACTCAGGCAGCAGTGGCAAGGAAAAACTCCCTTAGATGGTAAAGGAAGAAACCTTGAGAGGAACCGGAAGTTGAACCCATCCTCATATGGGTGACACTGTTGGGTGTGATTTATAAATATACAGTCTGATAAATGTTGTATAGATGCAAAAGATCACACGGAGTTCACATCTCCTTTTTAGTATCACAGAGTCTGACTGGAGCTTGTAAATCTCTAGACGCCTCAGGGTTCGCTGGGTCGGCTTCATCTCGGTGGAGGTCCAAAATCTTCATCGCACGGTAGACGATCTGAGCTAGTACAATTTCTGGATGCCTCGGGATGGGTAGAAAGAGAGAAGCAGTGGAGAGGGATTACCATAGCTGCTGTTCATAATATTTGCAAGTCTGATGTAATAATAGTGCACAATATTATGGGATGTATTGAGTGTACGCCTGACTAAAGTTTTTAATCTACATTTAAACTGAGAAAGTGTGTCTGAGCCCCGAACACTATCAGGAAGACTATTCCAAAATTTGGGAGCTAAATAAGAAAACGCTCTACCGCCTTTAGTAGGCTCCGATATTCTGGGAACTACCAGAAGTCTTGAGTTTTGTGATCTCAGAGAACGTGAAGGATTGTAGCGTGTTAGAAGATGAGTGCGAAAGGTTGCACGCCCTCGAGATATTTAGCGAGATTCAAGGTGAAGGCCAACGTTATGTTTCTAAGTCTTCCAGTCATACGAAAGCTACCCACTTTTCAAACAACTGAGAACTTCTGCATACATCAACTCACACATGCCTGTGATTGGCTAGTCTAATCTGTCTGTGATTTGAGAGAGACAGTATGCCCCTCCCACCAAGCGAGCACAGCCAATGAATGAATCTGATGTTTTATTAATGATCTACTAGAACATAATCGCTGTAAACTGGGCTGCATAACAGTCACTGCAGTGAGAAATCGCTAAGCGTTCTCTAAATACATTTGTTAGCATGTAGCACGTACCCGTGTACATGTCAGGTCCTGGAGGCGTGAGACACAATGAGAGAACTGACACCTTTTTCCCCCAGATGTTGAAAATCCCAATTAAAGTCGATTAACACGGATCTAAAAATAATCCGGCGGAAAATGCAGTCGTCGTTACTGAACATGATGAACGCTTTGTACGATTCTGCACCTGTCTGTGTCACACGTTTACATTCAGCATTATGTGGAGATCATTCAGGTGCCTCATTAACACGAGCGTGACGTTTGTTGCTGCAGCACAAAGCCACTGACGTTTATGGTATTTGTGCAGCTTTACTGATGCGCGCTGCAGACAGATGCATCATTAGAGTGCGCTGCGCCTCATTTACAGACGCTTCATACAGCAGCAGACCGATTCACTCACAAACGTGTGTGTAATAGGGAGAGAGACAGAGACGCACAGAGAGACAGAGACACGGACACGGACAGAGAGACACGGACACGGACAGAGAGACACGGACACGGACAGAGAGACACGGACACGGACAGAGAGACACGGACACGGACAGAGAGACACGGACACGGACAGAGAGACAGACACAGACAGAGAGACAGACACAGACAGAGAGACAGACACAGACAGAGAGACAGACACAGACAGAGAGACAGACACAGACAGAGAGACAGACACAGACAGAGAGACAGACAGACAGAGAGATGGAAAGAAGCTCCGCCCCAACCTAACTTTCATCCATGTGGCGCTTGTAAATTTTTCGATCACACTAAGCGCTGATGTCCCCCCCTGATGTCCCCCAGTCATATTTAAAGCATCTTTTAAACCAAATTTGTGAGACAGGAAGTTTGATTTGTGTGTTTATTAGAGTGAGAAAAGTTTATTTCATATGGAAAAAAAGAATGTTTGAAGTGCACCAAAACTGAAGCACTGGAACAAAGGTCTGAGTGTGCAAAAGTGAGAGACGGAGGGAGTGTTTATTACGTGGTCGTGGGTAAACATACACGTGTGTGTGTGTGTGTGTGTGTGTGTGTGTGTGTGGCACTGCTTGCACAGTCCTGCCCCTATCATCAGGGCCTTGAAGATTCCTGAGGGCCAGAAATAGAGGTATTGAATGTAGGAGGCTGTGGTGTCGGGGGAGGGGGAGAGAGAGAGAGAGAGAGAGAGAGAGAGAGGAAGGCTTGTTTGTGTGTGTGTGTGTGTGTGTGTGTGTGTGTGTGTGTGTGTGTGTGTGTGTGTGTGTGTGTGTAAATTTCATTGGGGGTTGGGAGCAGGACGTATTGCTCTGTTTCAACACTGCTCTGCCCCACCCAGAAAAAACATTCCTGAATTAAAGGGTTAAACCTTCAAACAGCACGACTGTGTACCTGAGCTTCTCTGAGGATTGTTTTAAGGTGTGTGTGTGTGTGTGTGTGTGTGTGTGTGTGTGTGTGTGTGTGTGTTATTAGTAATATTAGCACGGATCAGTGACTCTGAATCCCACATCAGGGTTCTGTATTTAGAAAACTCCATCAGTTACAGGTTCATTTAACCACATCCACTTTTTATAGCATTTGATGCAGATAGTTCAGGCGCTTCTTCCCGATTACATTCATCTCGCCGTATTCCAGCAACTCGACTTCCTGTTTCATTAAAAAAAAGAGATTGAACTTTGTCGGACTCCCCTGAGGAAAAAATAAAGTAAAAAGCTATGTGCTGTCGTGTCCTCGAGAGAAACACACCGTAGAAGCACCGAGCTACTCATCCGTCAGTTTCTCGCAGATCTAGTCTGTTAATTGCTGTGTCACAATATCTGGGGAGTTTAGTGCCACTAACCCTACAGCGCTGTCGGACAGAACAGAAGCAGCAGCGACGTCTCCTCGACCCGGAAGTTCCTACTTGTGAATCCAAAGAGATCTCCTTAAGCGCCTAAACGTCTGCTCACAGGACCGCCAGCAGTGTGCTCGTCTTATCTGGAAAGAAAAATCCCTCACTCGTTACGGTTAACTGCCCCAAATTTGTGGTTTGTCTGACGTGTAATCACTGTCAAAATGTCAGCCTTTTTATCCACTTTTAAATTTATAAATGTGTTCAAAGTGCAGCATCGTTATTTGTGATTTGAGGGTCAGATCTGAGCCATTATTTTTAATTTCTTTTATTTTTTAAAAATAATTATTTCAGTGTTTATTTTTGCTCTGTGGAAGATTCATTCAAGTAACGTCTCGTGCATCACAGGAGTAACCACACACACACACACATCGGTGTTTTCCCTCCGCACACTAATCTGACCTCATGCAAAATGTGTGGGCTTTTTATGAATCTGCAGCTGCTTTGTCACATTCGGCATGAAGGAAATGGACGTGGTAACGTTCACCATTCCGAACGTTACATGTATCAGTCGACTTGTGCAAATTGTCTTCTCGTGTGCGGTTTGTCATACAACACCAAGCGTGGGCCAGCAGGAGGGCGTTGTGTTAATCCTCACACAGCGATCGCTGTGTATCGACCTCTAAAGAGAAAAAACACAACGACTACAGCTTCGTTTCAGCTCGTTTCTCCCCAAATCTGTATTTGTTGTGAAAATACGTCTGTTACTGTTTTGTTTCCATCATCAAACGAGCAGCTGGAAGGAGACAGAGAAACACACACACACACACACACCAGTCTGTCTGATCTTCTCCATTATTTTTTATTTATTTATTTATTTATTTATTTATTTATTTATTGAGACATAGGGCAGTTATAGAGAAGTCTCCACTTCCTGAGTGTGTGTCCAAGACTCAGAGGTCAGAGGTCAGGGATGAACACAGTCAGAGGATGAGCTGCTTGTTGGAGATGAATGATGTTTGCGTGACGATGCGTTTGTTTTCCTGCCCAGCCTCATGCTCAGGATCTCTCTTTAGAGCCGAGCAGCACACATAATTTATCCCCAGTTCACACATGGCTTCCCTTCTTTCCATCATTCCCTGCTTCTTTCTAGAAAGTAGGCTTTCTGTCCTATTTCTACCTTTACTTTGTTCCTTTTTTCCTTCCTTCTCTCCCCTTTTCTTTTCTCTTTCTCTATTTCTTTTCCTCCTTTTTCTTTTTCCTTTTCCTTCAATTTCCGTTCTATTACCTTTTTTCCCTGTTTCCCCTCTTTTCTAGTTCATTCTTTGTGCATTGTCTTCCTTCTCTATCTTCTTATTTCCCCACATTCTTCCTTTTCTGTATCTTTCCTTCTGTATTTTTGTCTTTTCCCAATTACACTCCTTCCTTCTGCAGTTCTCACCTTCCTTATTTCTGTCTTTCCCTAATTCCTTCCGGTCCTTTTGTATTTCTATATTTTTCATATCTTCCTTTCATCCCCATTTTCTTTCTTGCATTTTTTTTCTCCTTCCATATTTCCTTCCTTCTCTCCGTCAAAGTTTTTTAGTTTTCTCTCCATGCTCCCTTGCTCTTTCTTTCTTTCATTTAAAAGTTTTTTCCTGTAGTATTCCTACCTGTGTGTGTGTGTGTGTGTGTGTGTGTGTGTGTGTGTGTGTGTGTGTGTTCTAACCCCAGCACTCTATTAAAGGCATCCCACAAGTTTACAGATGGACCTCAGTGAACTCATTTATACAACAGTCTTTAATGGAGAAAAAAGAGGAGTGATGACTGAGGAAACTCAAACACACACACATACACACACACACAGGTATGTTTGGGAATAGGAGACGACACCTAGACGAGACCACCATGATTGTGTGTGTGTGTGTGTGTCTCCACTCTCTCCCCCACTGCAGCAGTGTGTTTATGTGCTGCAAGCTGAGCTTTCAATTCACACATTTTCCTTTACTTTGTGTACTCTTCTTGCTTTCTTTCTTGCTTTCTCTCTGCTTTCTTTCTGCTTACTCTCTCTCTCTCTCTCTCTCTCTCTCTCTCTCTCTCTCTCTCTCTCTCTCTCTCTCTCTCTCACACCCTCAACTTCACCCTGTGTGTGTATATGTAAATGTAAGTGTGTGTAGACGCTGTGTTGGCAGTTCTCCAGCCCAGTAGTGGCTCAATTTTGTATGGCTTAAAACACGGAGTGTGTGTGTGTGTGTGTGTGTGTGTTTGTGTGTGTGCGTGCAAGAGAGTGTGAGAGAGGTCCTTCTGGAGTATATATATATATATATGTGTATACATGTGTATATATATAATACACGTGTACACACACGCGCACACACACACACACACACAGTGAGAGAGGTGGAAGCATTTCATTTCACCGCTGGCGGCAAGTGATGTAAGCCGTGTAGCTTTGCTGGGTTTCCTGTGTTTGTGTGCCAAGAAACGTGCAGCATGTTTTCCACTGAAGGCTGCTGAGTCACAGATGCTGTGCTGCATCAAGCTCCTCTTACACAGATTCCATCACTTACACTCACAGCCGGGGGGAAAATAGAAAAAAAAAACGAAACAGAAACAGGACCTTCTTCTACTTCTAGTTTTATTATTAAAAACTCGACTTGCACGTGATGATCATGTAATGTTGTTTTTTTGGTGCCGTCTCCTCTCTCCTTGCAGTTTACCAGAAGAAGGCTGTTTTAGCTACTACTTTAGAAATCACTATTAATGTAGAAATAACTATTCATATAGAAATATCAACTAGTATAGACATTACTATTTCTATAGAAATTCCTACTAATATACAAACAGCTACTACTATAGACAGTACCATTACTATAGAAATGACTTTTACTTTATAATCTATCATTTCTATAGCAATTACTTAGAAATGACTATTCATATAGAATCTAACCTATTTCTATAGAAATGACAATCAATATAGTTTTGAGTGTTATATACAGTAATAAAACGTAACGACTAGCCACGTAACGTCATGGTTTTTTTTGTACAGAATGTAGATTTCAGCTGAAGGTCTGTTTGCCTGCGTCAGTGTTTATAAATTCATAAATACAGCATCGAACAAACCGACAATCGAACATGAAGGACAACACGATTAATGAACCAGCAAGTCAAGTCGTTTTACACGTTTATAACATGTTTATAGGACTCTTATGTCCTGGAAGTCACAACGATTTAACACCAGAGTTTTTTCAGTAAAACATCAGTCTATGTCGAAGCTCAAAATATTCTGTTTTATATTTCTTCTGTATAAAGTTTTCCTCGTCCTAATATTTGAACTGAATTCGACAGCCCCAGCTCACAATCTGTCTGTAGGTGTGGCGCTGATCAAACAGGCTTCCTATAGAAAAGCAACAAACACAACATAAAGACGTGTCAAAGGGCAGGACCAGCAGGTTTTACCTGCACGATCGAATGTAAAAGTGGACATATATATATATACATATATACACACATACACGTGCGTGCGTACGTGCGTGGATATCAGATGGGGGATGGGGAGGGTATTTGAATATTTTCAATCTCAACTGAATTTCCCTGACAAATCAGTCTCTTGCTATGCATTGTGGATATCTTTACCATGGCCTTTTCTCCCCCAAAGGCTTTTCAGCTTTTCTTCTGCTTGCCACACCCAAAAAAACACCAAAAAAACAAAACCAAAGGGGAACTTCTTTATTGTGTGTGTGTGTGTGTGTGTGTGTGTGTGTGTGTGTGTGTGTGTGTGTGTGTGTGTATGTTTGTGTGTGTGTGTGTGTATATGTGTCTGTGTATATGTGTCTGTGTATATGTGTCTGTGTATATGTGTCTGTGTATATGTGTCTGTGTATGCGAGTCTGTGTGTGTGTGTGTGTGTGTGTGTGTGAGCAAGCTTCAGGCTTATCACACTCTGCGTAGGTACGCGACACGATGGAATCTGGAGCAGCTACTTTGTGTCCCAGACATCAGTTATAACAGGATTGTAGTTTTGTACAAGATGTTCTGCTGATAAACGTGACATTCCGGGTCAATGATACAGCCGATTTCTATCGTATTGTGTAAAAAACAATAAATGGCGTTCAAAAGGGGAACAAAAAGAAACAGATGTAGATCTGCTTCATTCTGTCATTGTGATTAACTGTACAGAGCGTACTGTAATCCACACAATAGTGGGTACACAACGGATAGAACAAGTTCACACACCCCGATGTTAAAATGCAGGTTTTTGGGATGCAATAACTAGGTTGCGTAAGTATTCACACCCCTATCAACATGGATCATCTTGCCTTTCTCATTCTTTCTAGCAAAAACATTAGAGAGTCATCTGTCATGTTCTGCGGGTGTCTTCCGTGCACAGGCGGCTTTGGGTCGGCTTAATTATTAATAACTCAAAATCACAGAGGTTCTTGTGCTCAAGGAGAAATTTATTTTCATCTTCAGCTTATTAACAGATGCCTGAAGTCGACTGGAATTTGTAGATCATCATAACACCCTCCATCATTTTTGTAAGCAATATGACTTGGGCAGGAAAACGGTGATGTAAAGTAACGTCACGGCTGCGATTAAGCGTAATTAATCATCGGCTCATGTACGGCTGTAGAGGTAGGATTCGTGCTTCTGGATACATCATGATTCGTCTTCAATATATTTTTTTTGTGCTGCTCATTCTCACGAGTTTTAATATTTACCAGATCTTTTCAGGTTATTTCGGTAGTTCGTCTTCTTGACGTTCTCCCAGAGCACACTGAAATACATCCATGTCCTTTTGTGTCATCTGTTCACAAGAGCATCGACACGTGGTATCAGATGTGGGTATCAGAGAGTTCCTTACAAGCATAAGGACAGACATATGATACCAGTATCGCTATCAGTGCATCAGTGTGTTTGACCGTCATTACTGACCTGACATACGGCTGGAGTATTATTATTTATACCGTCATTCATTCGGCAGATGATTTTATACAGAGTGAGGATGCAGGGACTGAAGTGACGCCCTGGAGGAATCATCGCTGTTCTTTAATTCAGATTAAATTGTTACATAACCATCGAAATGAACGTGTAACGTCACTGATCCAGCAGCTTGTATCTCCTCCAGTGGCTGTCGAATGTGTGCGTGATGTTCAGTTGAAGAGCAGAGCTTTAGTCCAGACTATACGTAGGTCAGATTAACTCCTGAGCCAATAAACTCCTGTGAAGCAGAACTATGAACCAAACACATATATATATATATATATATGTTGTACAACACACACACATGGCTGGGTTAATCATTGACTCATCAAGAGAGGAATCTTGTTCATAAAGTTCACAGAGTGTGTGTGCGTGCAAGAGAGTGTGTGTGTGCGCGCGAGAGAGTGTGTGTGTGTGTGTGCGCGCGAGAGAGTGTGTGTGTGTGTGCGCGCGAGAGAGTGTGTGTGTGTGTGCGCGCGAGAGAGTGTGTGTGTGTGCGCGCGCGAGAGAGTGTGTGTGTGTGCGCGCGCGAGAGAGTGTGTGTGTGTGCGCGCGAGAGAGAGTGTGTGTGTGTGTGCGCGCGCGAGAGAGTGTGTGTGTGTGTGCGCGCGCGAGAGAGTGTGTGTGTGCGTGAGAGAGTGTGTGTGTGTGTGCGCGAGAGAGTGTGTGTGCGCGAGACAGAGAGAAAGAGTGTGAGCGAGAGAAGGACTATGCAAGTCATTTTCTTATCAATTAAGAATTAATACAAAAATGTACAAAAAGTAAAATTTTGTATTTATTAAAGCAAAAAATATTTTTCAATCCAATCACTATTTTTAATCTGTTGATCTTGAAACTGCTTCATTCTTTTTCTTGCTAAGTTATAGCAGCTTCTAACCCCCCCCTCTCTCTCTCGCTCTCTCTCTCTCTCTCTCTCTCTCTCTCTCTCTCTCTCTCTCTCTCACACACACACATTTAATAATATTTAAAAACAAGAAAAAAAATATACATATATAAAAAGCTGTGACACCGGAGCTGTGACCCTGAAGACTCCTTTAATAAGTTACAGCTTCACCATATAAATGATTGCTTGTCTCTGTTAAATAACTCAAATCAGTTAAACCGATTCACGAAATAATCCGTAGCCGTTGCTACGGCAACGTTAACATATCGGAAGGACTGCATACATTCCCATAAACCAGCGACGAGCTGCCCTGAGAGTTACACTGTTCTAGACAATTAATCAACACCATCAGAGGTGAGAATCCGACAGCTCAGAAGACTAAACGACCGTCCTCTAAACGAGGAATAAAAGCTATTAAAAGCGGACTGTCCTGTAAACGTCTTTATTAAGAAGTCACGGTGCCTCAGATCAGATTCAGATGCAGATTAGATTTGCATGGGGAGACGGACTAATTCTCTCATTTGCATGCACTTCTCTGTGACTTTATTCCCATCCTGATCAAACGCAGGCCTGTTTTTCTTCCTCTGCCTCTGAGAAACTTGCTTAACAAATGACCTACTGTTTGTTTATTTATTTATTTATTTTAAACTCGCCTCTGGTTGGTTTAATCCATGTGACGCATGTGATGTGCAGAAAAAGGAAAATGGTTTGTTCAGTGTTGCTCGCAGTATTCATTTATGCTTTGTGGGAAAATGAATTCACTTGTTATCGTCTGCACTCGGTGTCCGTTTGAATGAAATTGAATTGAATGAAAATATCTTGAATAGAGTCAGTTATCTAGCATTGCCTCTGATATGATTACAATAAACCTATTACATGATTATTACACTTAGCTCCAGATGTCTGTGAATAATTTCTAGCTTTACATTTTCCTAATCTGTTGTTTGAGTTTAGGTAAAGACTCTAGCTAGGTTTTAATAATACTTAACTAGAATGGTACATTTCCTGAAGAAAATGTGAATGGTGCTTGCACGAGGCAAGTTCCCCTCATCATGCTGAGTGTTTTGATATATGACATGTCCGTGTTGTGCTCTCTTTTTGATTTCGCTTATTTTGGGGGCGGGGCTACATGTGATGTCATGTGACGTGACCAAAACACGCATCAGGCACTTCCCCTCATTGGGCTGAGTGTTTTGATATATGACATGTCCATGTTGTGCAAAATTTATGATTTCGCTTATTTTGGGGGCGGGGCTACACGTGACGTCACCAAATCTCTCTCTTTTAAATACATGTTTGCTCAGAAAGCATGTTTATTGTTTAATGTTTGGTTTGTTATCGTCTTATTTTGGAAAATATTAGATACATGACACAAGATTCAAGATATTTCACCTTATAAATTCAGAATTATCTTTCATTTCTTGTTATATTATTCTACTAAAGCCGATATTATTTTTAATTATTATTATTTCTAGATTTCAAGCTGTGTATTTATTTATTTATTTATTTAAAGCAAATTTATGTTAATGAGCAAAGCGGATAAAGGAAATGAACTTGAAGATGAAGAATATCTAAGAACATTTCAGCTTATATAGAAATAATAGTTTCATAATGGTATGTTTGGTTTGCTGTCGTAGAAAATACTAAAAACACACGACTCAAGTTCTTATCTCGGTTTTTTGACAAAACAACCCGACAGAAATGTACGAAGGCTAATTATGTCGCAAAACTCGAGAATGTGAAGGAAAAAAAACAGTTTAATTACTCTTTTAGTCGAAGGATTATAATCTTAACTCTCATGAATTTCACACAGACAATGTTTTACTATTGTGTGTTAAATTTGAATTCACACACAATGGCTTTCTTTCTTTCTTTCTTTCTTTATTTCTTTCTTATTTATTTGTTTGTTTGTTAGCTATATAGATTAATGTTTGACTCTAGGAAATGTTTAACGTCACAAGTTCACAAAATCATAAGACTGCTTGTGCTTGCGGTGGAAAGTATGTTTATCTATGAAACGATGATTAAATAGAAATTAATTTCCTCCGTACTGTTGTCCTTACCTGACAAGCTTTATTAACTAATCAATATTAAAGCTTTCTATTTATTTATTTATTTATTTATTTATTTATTTATGGGTGATGTCAAAAAGTCACAAGTTAATGCAGCTTGAAGTTGTCATCACAACAACCCATAATAAATAAATAAATAATAATAAGCACAGAATAGCTTGGTGTTTATGTCACAGCTCCCGTGTTATCTAGTTAAATGTTTTATAACTGTGTGTTATTTCGTTGTATTTGTAACCTTTCTCTGAGTCTTGACCACTGGAGTAAAAATCAATTTTTTTTGTCCATCTCTGATTTGGGCTTTAATCGGTTTTAAAACAGCGAGCCACAGCTTTAGCTTTAGCTTTTGCCCTCCAGCCCAGGGTCCTGATGGTGTTACGCTGAACAAGATTTTTTTCACAATGAACAATTTATCATAAGTTAATGGTTACAACACTATTGATCCTTAGTGAATACTATTGGCTTCTGTAATATATCACTATCGTAACACTCAATACGTCGCAATATAGAGCCGAATATCCAACACGACCTTTAGATAAAAGACTACGCCAAAGTGTAGACCTCATGTCCTAAAGCTTTACTCTTCACCTTTGACTAGACATGCAAAATCACAGCTCTTTATTTACATAAACGTCATCTTACATTTCGGCCAAGTATGAAAGGTTAATATGTTAAACTTAATAAGTAAAATGTCAGCTGTCGCTGGATTACAGCAAGTGAACGATTTAGCGTTCAGCTTTAGCTCGATGGGAATGCAGTCTCTTCATTTGATGATCTAGATTTTAAAATAACACACATGAAGATTTCATTTTGTAATTAGGCGACTGATTAGAGTACAAACAACAGACCTGTTTATATCAAACATCCTCTAAACACTGTGAATATGTTGTTGCCATAGAAACTGTAACATACGAGAGTGTATTGTTTTGGTGTATCAGCATGGACAGGAGTCTTATTACATTTTCTGTTGATGATGATGATGATGATGATGGTGATTCATTTATTTTAATAACTTAATGTTGTCAAAAAGCTAAGAGCCAAGTCATTTCCTGTTCTCACACTAGTGCTCTTATTCACCATTCCATCATCAGTCTCTCTCTCTCTCACACGGTCTCTCTCTCTCTCTCTCACACACACAAATTCTCTCTCTCTTTTTCTGTTTCTACCCCCTCTCTCCCTCTCCTTCCTGTAAAGCACTGCAAGTGTTCCAAAGCACCGACATCTGAGTCTCCTTACTATAAACTACTTTGATAAACAGCACTTATTTGTATTTTTTATTATTAGTTTTTATTTATTTATTTATTTATATATTTACTTATTTATTTATTTATTATTAGTCATTGATAATGTGGAGCGTCTGCTGTTTAATTCCGCGTGAGTGAGCTGTTACTATAGAAACAATAATGTGTAAGAACGAGAAGATTCGTATAAACCTGTCACTCACGTTACAGAACAAACATCATAAAATCCTAAAGTCCAGACAGTTATTTATTAAAGAAAGCATCAATGGACATTCAGTGTGTGCGTGTGTGTGTGTGTGTGTGTGTGTGTGTGTGTGTTACCACTTTGTTTAACCACTGAGTGTTTCTACTGTGTATGTTACTACTGTGTGTTAGCACCTTTTTTTTAAACCTCTGTGTGTTACCACTGGGTGTGTGTGTTTATTACTCTTGTGTGATTTTTTTTTTGTGTGTGTGTGCATGTGTATGGATATTTGTGTGTGTGTGTGTGTGTGTGTGTGAGAGAGAGAGAGTGGGGGAGGGGTGTGTAATATATAGAACCTTGGTGATGGGGATTTGAACTGAGCAAATGTGGTGTGTGTGCGTGTGTGTGTGTGTGTGGAATGCTTCTACTCACTAATCTGTTTTCATAAAATGACTACTTGTCAGATGATACACTGCTGCAGGTGATGGTCACACACACACACACACACACACACACACACACACACACACACACACACACACAGGGAGGAATGCTGTCTTATATTTAACTGTTAATTGCTGTTATTGAGTTGATGTGAAAAAGCCATGTAGATGAGGCAGTAAAACTTTAAGCTTCGCGAGTGGTGCGAAGCCCTATTGTTTTTTTTTGCACACATTGGCCAATTGGGGTCCCTTAACATGCTCAAAAACACTTGCAATTTGGCACACACGTCAGTCGGGCGACGCTAGGCTTGGGGAAAGGCTGGAAAACGGGCGTGGCGGGGAGCTCTGTAGCGCCCCCTGTAATGCAAAAAACAAACATTTGTGCACAGATCGGGCAATTATGTACGCACATGTACGAGAGTTGGTACGCATATAGATCTCATCGACCTGAACAACTTTCGTGCTCTAAACTATGAGCTTCGCCCAACAAGAATTCGGCCATTTTGGATAAGTGCATGCGTTGAACTTTTAAATAGTCCTCCTAGGGAATTCATGCGATTGACACCAAAAGTGGTGAACATGATGCTGAGACGTTGCACTTGCTAAATTGCGAAGGGATTTTTGATATCTCGAACGGTGCTGCCATGGCGAGGCGACAAAGTTATGGCGAATTCAGAGAAACAGGAAATGTCTAATATCTAAAGCAAAAAATGTCTTATTGTTATGACACGCGGTGTGTATGTTCGGCCAAGGATTCCGATCGCATCGATGTGCTTATTGTGAATCTCAGACATAGCGCCACCAACAGGCCCCAGGAAGTGTGTCAGTCACAAAGGTGGATTTTTTCACAGTTGCATGCAATGAACTTTTAAATACTCCTCCTAGAGGATTCATGCGATTGAATCTAATGCGAAATTGCGAAGGGATTTTTGATTTCTCAGTGACCGTTGCCATGGCATCGTGTCAGTTTACTTTTATTTCATGCATATTTAAGGCTTTTGGTGTGCTTAGATTAACTTGAAATTTGACACATCACCTTTGTCGGCTGTTAAGTGTGGACAAAAAGGTCAGACAAAGGTGTGTCTCTTAAGTGGCTCACTAGCGCCCCCGTTTGTCTAAAATGTGGGGTTTCATTTACCTACAGTCCCCAAATGGTTCAGTAACAACATAAAATAGTCCACTGATATTTACCCACTTCATGCACTTGCCCACCGTGCATTGTTTTCTGGGAGGCAACCTATAGCAATAAAAAAACGTGCGAGGGCCCGCCATCGCTGCTTGCAGTTGTTATTATTATTATTATTATTATTATTATTATTCATTTAGTGCCATTCGAACAAAAAACTTAACCGTATCCCACGGCTCATTTTAAATTTACCGTATAGACGGAATTTAACAGTTGACTCCACACACGCAACTTGTTCTACAAGACGGTTTATAGCTGCCTGTGGCGTATCAGCCTGCATGCTTATTACATACATGTCTGCACGGGTGTGTGTGTGTGTGTGTGTGTGGGTGGGTGGGTGAGAGAAATATGCAGTGCATGTGTTTTAATCAGTCTAAGGTTTAGTGAATGAACTCTAACTGAAGTGGAAAATCTTGTTGTGTAGTAGCAAACACTCTTTACTGAATTAGCCCAATTCTCTCTTTCTTTCTGTCACACAGACAGACAGACAGACACACACACACACACACACACACACACACACACACACACACACATGGACCCTACTAAGATAGAATGTGTTCAGGTCGTGTCGTCGTAAATATTCCAAAATCTGTAGGAACTAATCATCAGATAGTGAGTTAACCTCATACACACTGCTCCTATCAGCACTGATGCGGTTTGGTGTTAACCTGTGTGATTTGTTACCAAGGTGGGAAGCGGCTCACACACACAGATTTCAGAAACAAATCCTTCCGATCCAGATTGATAAACGAGAGCCGCTGCGGCGTAAATTAGAAAGATAAAGATCGTCAGAATGAGGACGTGTGGGTCTGAACACATTCCTTTGTACTGTACGTTATATAACCTTAGATCGCAGACGTGATCAGGTTGAAATAACGAGAGACTGGTTTAAGATTGATTGTGTAAAGTGATTGTTTTTTAGATAAGATGTGTTGTGTGAAGAATCCTGACAAGGTAGCTGGTGTGATCTTTGTCATTTCGTGTACAGCAGCGCTTGTTGAGCAGACTCCTCACTGCGTGTCTGTGGTGTCACTATGCTTCTGCAGAGTATTAAAGGAAAATCAGACACAAAATGTTCACACCGTAGTTTAACACACTCTCGAGTACATACTTCAGTCCTCATGTACATGTTTGTATAGTGTGTGTTTTGTGGTATGGCGTGGCTCTCTGCTCCTCCGAACAACTGTTTTACACACGTTTGTGGTCTCTCGATGGAAGACTTTGTGTCGACCTTTCAACTGACTCGATTTGATTCGGATTCATTTTCGATTTTGGTCAAATGAATCACTAACATTTCTCTATGCTTACGTAAAGAATGTACAGTATGTTTCTCTCCCTCTCTCCTTTTTCCTCTCTCTCTTTTTGTCTGTCCTGTCTTGCACATTTGCTCACTGTCTATCTCTTGTACGTTTACATGCGCTTGTCTGTCTCTTTCACTCTCTCTCCGGCTTTGTTTATCCTTCTATTTGTCTATCTCTCTTTCTGTGTATCTTTGTCTATGTCTGTCTCTTAACCTTCCTCTCTCTCTCAACCTTCCTCTCTCTCTCTCTCTCTCTCTCTCTCTCTCTCGGTCTGTGGTCTCTCTGTCACTTCCTGTAAGAATGTGCTATCTCTCTTCCCCTTGTTGTTAACACCAGAGAAATGCACAGTAAGCAAGAATCCCAGGGTCCGAGCTGAGATTAGACCGAGTGCAGACGAACACATATTTCCTTTTTCCTGCTTACAAAGTAACTACATTAAGCAGACTTTAACAGTAACGGCAAACTTCACACATTCATTCGTGAGTCTGGATTGAAATCGCAGCATATCAACAAGAGCGAGTACGTTAGCAACGAGTTATCCGGCTACTGTTAGCGATTTTAGCGATAACTATAAGGTTATTTAACCAAATTCTCAGTCAGGATTTTAAAGCTGAACAGAAGACTGTGTGAATAAGAAGTCCTGCAGCTGTGGGAGTGTGAGAGTGCGAGTGAAGCGAAGCATCTCCTCCTCCTCCTACATGTGCAGCTACACGTTACTGTAGAGTCTGATGAAGAGCGTGAGAGGAGCAGTGAGCTATCAGCGGTCAGCAGACACTCAGGAGCTGAACCACGCCTGAACAAACAGTCTGAACATTCCTGCACTGGCCACGGCTCCTGGACGAGACGCAGCATGTTCAGAATGGACTCGGCCGGGATTACTGACGCATGAGACAGGGGTAGATTCACTGAGGCAGACAGACAGACCTCTGTGAATGTAGAGGGGGTTGGAGGGAGAAAGAGAGAGACCGACAGAGCGAGACAGTTGTGTGTGTGTATACAGTATATATAATATAAAGGGAGAGAGGGAGGAACTAGAGAAACTCCCCTCAGTAATGTGGCGTGTCTGAGACTTTCCTGATTTTGCTGTGTGTTACTTTCACAGAAACTTTGCGTACTCTGCTCATTTTAATCCTGATTTGTGTACTGTCTGACTTTCCCTAATGCTGATTTAAATCTGATTTCAGCCTCGTGTGTCCACCTGAACAGCCACGTCACTGCAGCACACCGTCACCAGCTCAGCCCTCGTGTCTCTCCCCTTGTGTCTCCTCCTAGTCTCTCCCCTTGTGTCTCCTCCTAGTCTCTCCCCTTGTGTCTCCTCCTAGTCTCTCCCCTTGTGTCTCCTCCTAGTCTCTCCCCTTGTGTCTCCTCCTAGTCTCTCCCCTTGTGTCTCCTCCTAGACTCTCCCCTTGTGTCTCCTCCTAGTCTCTCCCCTTGTGTCTCCTCCTAGTCTCTCCCCTTGGGTCTCCTCCTAGTCTCTTCCCTCATGTCTCCTCCTAGTCTCTTCCCTCGTGTCTCCTCTTAGTCTCTTCCCTCGTGTCTCCTCCTAGTCTTTCCCCTTGTGTCTCCTCCTAGACTCTCCCCTTGTGTCTCCTCCTAGTCTTTCCCCTCGTGTCTCCTCCTAGTCTCTTCCCTCGTGTCTCCTCCTAGACTCTCCCCTTGTGTCTCCTCCTAGTCTTTCCCTTCGTGTCTCCTCCTAGTCTCTTCCCTTGTGTCTCCTCCTAGTCTTTCCCTTCGTGTCTCCTCCTAGTCTCTTCCCTTGTGTCTCCTCCTAGTCTTTCCCCTTGTGTCTCCTCCTAGTCTTTCCCCTTGTGTCTCCTACTAGTCTCTCCCCTTGTGTCTTCTCGATAGTCTCTCCCCTTTGGTCTCCACCCTCATGTCTCCTCCCTCATGTCTCTTCCTAGTGTCTCTCCCCTTGTGCCTCCACCCTCACGTCTCCTCCTAGTGTCTCTCCCCTCGTGTCTCTCCCCTCGTGTCCCTCCCATTGTCTCGCCTTGTGTCTCCACCCTCATGTTTCCACCCTTGTGTCTCCACCCTGGTGTGTCTCGCCTTGTGTCTCCACCCTGGTGCCTCTCCCCTTCTCTCCCCATGCATCTCCAACCTTTGTTTCTCCACTCTCGGGTCTCTCCCCTTGTGTCTCCACCCTGGTGTCTCTCCCCTGGTCTCCCCATGTGTCTCCTCTCTTGTGTCTCACCCCTTATGCTTTGAGTTCTCTGGTTCTGAGAGGTCTGCTGCAGCGCACAAAGCCGTACACTTTGATCACGCCACGTGTGTTTTTTCAAATCGAGCTGTATTGATTACTCCGTAGTGCGGTTGTTTACTGTGTGCTATGTGTGAGTCCGCTTGTTTGCTCAGGTTTAATAGGTAATGCATGACTTGTACATTTATGGGACATCAAACCGTAGACTCTGATTAAAGATTAACTCTGTAGATATCAGCGCTCGGTCTGTCTGAGGTCGAGATCACGCAGGTCAAAGTTTCTCAATCACAGCGACACAGACCTGAGGCCCTGCACGCCGCCGGGCTGAAAGATGCCTGACTCGGGGCAGAAGGAGCCGTGTGGATTAGGGAGGAGTTAAACCTGCGGGAACAAAG
>NC_062530.1:24257339-24374839 GCF_022655615.1 Tachysurus fulvidraco | reverse complement strand
GATGATAAGTGATTGTGGAGAAGATGATTATGATGATGATGTAAATAATGTTGATAACTGATGATGATGATGATAACTGGTGGTGATGGTGATGATGATGATGATGATAACTGGTGGTGTTGATGATGATTATGATGCTAACTGATGGTGTAGTAGATGATGTAAATAATGTTGATAACTGATGATGATGATGATGATGATGATGGTTTCTCTGCAGAATGGCAGTGGTGTGTGGGGTGAGGAAACAGACAGCAACAGATCGAGAGGAGAGGCTTCCAGAGACTTTGCCAAGGTGATTTCTCTTTCAGTTTATCTCTCTGTCATCGCCATCTCTCTCTGAACTTCTCTGTGTTGCTGACATTGTCACTGTATTGAAATGAGCACATGTAGTGCTAATAATAATAATAATAATAATAATAATAATAATAATAATAATAATAATAATGTTTGTATCTTATGCAGTTGTATGAGCTGGACAGTGACCCCAACAGGAAAGAGTTTCTGGATGATCTCTTCACCTTCATGCAGAAACGAGGTAGATCCTTTTTTGTTGTTGTATTTTTGTCGTTTTTTTGGTGTGTCCTCTTCTCTCTGCTCTTGTGGTGACGCACTGCACTTTGTGGCTGGTGGGTTGTTTTAGTTACACATCTATGTTGCATAAAGTAGTGTTGTTGACTTGACAGACGCTCCGACTTCACCTGTAAACACACACACACACACACACACACACACACACACACACACACACACACACACACACACACACAGTGTTTTGGGTGGATGGATTTGTTCTGTTCACTGCAGCGATTCTGTCTCACACATGTTACAAATATAACTGGTGTTTTATTATAGAGTCAGTTCCTCATCACTCTGCTACACACACTGTTATTAGATCAGTAGATTAGCTCTGAGCCGAGTAGAGACGACTCCCACCAAACTGCACACATCTGTTTAATGCGTTTGTCTGCTAGAAGTCTGTGTGTGTGTGTGTGTGTGTGTGTGTGTGTGTGTGTGTGTGTGTGTGTGTGTGTGTGTGTGTTTATTCCTCTGTGTGTGTGTGTGTGTGTGTGTGTTTATTCCTCTGTGTGTGTGTGTGTTTATTCCTCTGTGTGTGTGTGTGTGTTTATTCCTCTGTGTGTGTGTTTATTCCTCTGTGTGTGTGTGTGTGTTTATTCCTCTGTGTGTGTGTGTTTATTCCTCTGTGTGTGTGTGTGTGTGTGTGTGTGTGTGTGTGTGTGTTTATTCCTCTGTGTGTGTGTGTGTGTGTGTGTGTGTGTGTGTTTATTCCTCTGTGTGTGTGTGTGTGTGTGTGTGTTTATTCCTTTGTGTGTGTGTGTGTGTGTGTGTGTGTGTGTGTGTGTGTGTGTGTGTGTGTGTGTGTGTGTGTGTGTCTGTGTGTGTGTTTATTCCTCTGTGTCTGTGTGTGTGTTTATTCTGTGTGTGTGTGTGTGTTTATTCCTCTGTGTGTGTGTGTGTTTATTCCTGTGTGTGTCTGTGTGTGTGTGTGTTTGCACTCTTCTCTGTGTGTGTGTGTGTGTGTGTGTGTGTGTCTCTGTTTGTGTCTTAGTGAGTGTGAGTCTTTGCATCAGTGTGTGTCTGCATGTCGGTGTCTGTGTCACTCTGTGTGTTTGTGTGTGCGTGTGTTCATATGTTAAATTCTTTTGTGAATTTACATTTTAAAACTGAACGTAAACAGTGTAAATGTTTTGCTCACAATTGCCCTATTTATTTATTTATTTGTTTGTTTGTTTGTTTGTTTGTGTGAGTAAAATTTTACTTGGGATATCACATGTGAGGACGGATTATAACCCAAGACTCAAACACGTGCTCACAGGTCCATCTGATCACGTCAGCAGCCTCAGTGTGATGTCATCTTATTTATTAAAAGCAGACCGCAGATGACTCTCAGCTCCACCTGTCTCTCTCTATCTCTCACCCTATCTCTCTCTCTCTCTCTCTCTCTCTCTCTCTCTCTCTCTCGGCTTCATAGATGAAAGGTCAGAATTTCTGTCTCAGCACAGCTTTTCAAACATTAGGTGAAAAATCACTCGAACAGCACATCAGTTGCTGCCCATTGAGGTTGGACGTTTAAAGAGCTCCATCAGAATGAAACACCAAACACTTATTAAAATATCAATGAGGTTTTGTTCATGCGCTTCAGCTGCAGCTTAATGTTAGCCAAAGATCGGTTGAAATGTGTGATCAGCAAAATTTCCTTAATCTGAGTTGGTTAATTTGTTTGTGTAGGGGTGTGTGTGTGTGTGTGTGTGTCGGAGAGTGTGTGAGCATGGGAGTGAGTGCGAGTGCATGTGTGAGTGAGCGAGCAAGAGTTTGTGTGCTTGTGCGCAAATGTGTGAGAGTGTGTGAGAGTGTGTGAGAGTGTGTGAGAGTGTGTGAGAGTGTGTGAGAGTGTGTGAGAGTGTGTGAGAGTGTGTGAGAGTGTGTGAGAGTGTGTGAGAGTGTGTGAGAGAGTGTGAGAGAGTGTGTGCGAGAGAGCCAGCGTGCTCTGTGCAGTGTTTCTCAGTTGTGTGAAGGAGTTGATGCTCTGTGTAATGATATGTTTAGGGTCAGAAGGTTTGTCTCAGGGCACTCACATTCACACTAATGGCCTGCTAAGTGGAGCGATGTTGTTCATCTTAGCACATGAGTGATGCTCCACTGTACGCACAATGCTTTGAATAACACAATGACTCAACGTTGATGTTGAGCTGTGTTTGAGAAAATCAGGGATCTCTCAGTAACAACATGACACTCTGAGCCAAAGCTGAGTAACAAGTCTTATTCTTTTTCAGTACTTTTTCTCTTTCACCCATCCTGGTTGTGTCCTAGACACACATCTGCTCCATACGCTTTCTCCTCTGGTGTTCCTCAAGGCCCGGTACTCTGTCCACTTCCATTTATTTTCTTCACTCTCCTTAGCATAGTAAAAAGCTATTACAATGTTAAACCGATTATAACGCGCGTATTTAACATTTATGGAAGGAGTCAAAAGTGTCAGCACTTTGTAACAGCAGTAACAAGTGGTAACTAAAGCTGTTACATAAGTCACAATGCTAACTAAATAAACGTGATTATAAATGGATAAAATGTACACACATCTTGGTTGTTGTTTTTGGTATTAGCGCAGCAGCAGACCTGCATTAAAGTTCTGGTAAAGATGAATTCTAAATGAAATACTGCAGCCGCCATGTTTTCTGACTAGAAGTTGAACCACATCATTTTTTGTTTGTTTGTTTGTAGTGGCGTTAAAGCTGCACTGTTGGCACAGTCTAGTTCAGTCACTTTGGTGTGCTGCTTTTGCTAACGTCCCGATCTTAATCCACGGGTCAGGACTGGGAAATCTCTCGCTGTCAGAACGATCAGCCAGAGAAGTCGTTACAGCGCAGGGTTTAACCCCGTCTGAGACCCTGAAACTTGAAAGCTGCAGATGGAGAATCTCCCCAGGTTGTGGTTTTTCCTGATGCTCCAATTATATATCTATATCCATATATAATGACATCTCAGTGTACCTTTATGTTTCCTCTACATTCATTTCTTTGGGTTTCAGCAGTAATTTAACACCAAGTCTGTGGCTGTGTACTTTCCCACAACCTCCGTCATTTCTGAAGTAGCAAAGCTGCTGTTTAAAAGGTAAACCTTCACATCTGCTGTTGTCAAACTGATTGTGTGTGATTGTAAACACAGATATCTGTAGCGATGAAAATAATAACTTCTTCTAAATGTAATATTTCTTGCTGGGTCTAAGCACTGAAAACAAAAGCAGTTGTGATGTGTGTGTGTCTGTTGCAATAATGCATTGCTTTTATTTCAAAGATAAGGCACAGAGAATGATAGGGAATCTCGCCTCTGTGTGTGTGTGTGTGTGTGTGTGTGTGTGTGTGTGTGTGTGTGTGTGTGTGTGTGTGTGTGTGTGTGTGTGTGTCGCGCTTGGTCATGGCTAAGGAATTTTGGCCAGCCGTGTGTAACAGTCTCAGTGGGGCCGGGGTTGGGGCCCCCTGTAAACTGAAAGCCACATACAGTGTAAGCACAACCTACGTGCGCACACACACACACACACACACACACACACACAAACAAACAAACACGGTGACACACTCTCTCTCTGTTTTTTTTCTCTGTCTTTCACTGTCTTTCTTTCTTTTTGTCCTTCTCTCTCTCTCTCTCCCTCACTCTCTCTCTTTCTACTTCTCTGTCTTGTTTTCTCTCTATCTGTGAGTCTGTATTTGTCATTTTCTCTCTCTCTCCCTCTCTCTCTCTCTCTCTCTCTCTCTCTCTCTCTGTGTGGCAGTGCTCAGTAGTGCAGGTGCATCTGTGTGTGTGTGTTGGATGAAGGATGGTTGTATTCGAGGAAGTGAAAGCTAAAAGCATGCTTTTATACACGTCAGTGGCAACACTGTTGTGAAAAACACTCAAACCCACACCAATATAAGTCGGACAGCAATGTAGGCCAGAGAACGATTATCACAGTGTTCAAAGAAAGAAGCTTCCTGAACACCTACAGTGGTGAACAACGAGGTAGGAGGATGTAATGAAATGGAAAGTGCACCCAGTGTTTAAAAACCCCCAGTAACTTCACCACCTCAGTAGTATCTGAGTAATGGGTTCCATGCTTTTTATTGGTTTGTGAACAGAAATGGTAGCAGAGCATACAGTATTTTCACTTTGGGTGAAGTAAACGGACAGAGGAAGTCTCACACTGCCACGAAAAGCCTGAGTACTCCGTTAGCACCAATTACACCACGAATGGCCTCCTGGGAATCTGTGTATACATTGCACCCCCCCCCCCCCACCCACACACACACACACACACACACACACAAGGTTATGTAGAGCATACACACGGCGTCACAAGAGCTTCATTCAGAGACGCGTCTGTAAGGGTTCAGCGTGCGATCGCTAACACACATCGCAAGTGTGGACTTTTGGCCAAAAAAAAAAAAAAAAAGAATCGGTATAAGTCGGCACTACATTGTCAGTCGGTGTGTGTTGTGCTGTAATGTGCGTGCAGAGAGCAGGGGTTGGATTAGGGGCCCTTGCTGTCCCTCACAATGATTAATGAGCCTGTAAAACACAGGGCTCTCCACTGACCAGCTCCAGACCAGAGAGAGAGATGAAAAGAGTAGACAAGGACCGGAGAGACGGACGAAAGGGGGGAAACAGGGGTTGTCCACATGTAGAAAACAAGACGGCAGTCTTTCATTTCCGCGGGAAGGGAGCGATTCATCATCCGCAAAAGAGAAGAGTGAAAGCTACAGCTTGAGCAAAGACAACGTGGGTAAACGGAGTCAAAGCAAAAAATAAAAAAGACAGGGCTGGTGAGGAATACATTAGAAAATGTCTAGCATGAGGAGGTGGGCGGAGAACACGACACACAAACCACACATTACGGCAAGGGTTAGGACTCCTGTCATGAGGCGGGTCTCTCCCCTCCATCCGCTTTTTAATCATCGTCGAGTCGGTCTCTATAAAAAGAAAGGCGGACATGTTTGTTTTTGATTAAAGATAATGTCTGTGTGCTTCTAAAGCAGAAATAAAACCAGGCCTGGGAAAGACCCGCCCACATGGGACAGGAACACACCCACTGCAGGATGGGACACGCGGCACGGTGGAGCCTGGGGGCTTTAGGGCATCGTGGGAATAGAAAACACACATACACACGCTACATCTGCACAGATTTTTAATCTTAGGATGTCGAATGACTGATATACAATTGATTTTTATATACAATTGATTTTTTTATAGGCCTCTGAGTCAGGTCAAGAGAAACGCTATGGTATAAGAGGTTAGCGAAGATTACACCTTGGAAGTGTTTATGTGGAGGTGGTGATGTTTTCTAGAAATAGTATTCTGAGGACACTAGTTGTCTGGCGGAGCTAGTCAGAAGCTGGAGCTCTGAGAAAGATGCTATGTGGGAGTTGCTCTGGGTAAGGCAGCCTGTTTGGGAGAAGGTGTTCTGGGGAGATGGTCTGGAGAAGGTGTTCTGGAGAGATGATCTGGAGAAGGTGCTCTGGGGAGATGATCTGGAGAAGGTGTTCTGGGGAGATGATCTGGAGAAGGTGTTCTGGGGAGATGATCTGGAGAAGGTGTTCTGGGGAGATCTGGAGAAGGTGATCTGGGGAGATGGTCTGAAGAAGGTGATTTGGGGAGATCTGGAGAAGGTGTACTGGGGAGATGGTCTGAAGAAGGTGATTTGCGTTGATGGTCTGTAGAAGGTGCTTTGGGAAGATGGTATCTCCATAAATAGCTAGTGCTCCATGGTGCTGAGAGCACCTCTGGAGAAGCAATGCTTTGAAGATGCTCAGTCACCACAGCTACAGAGTTTCGATGAAGGAATAATTAAAACATCAGTAGAGGATGACCTGAGGGTCTGGGTGGTATTTTTGGAAAGAATATGAAGTGATGAAACAATAAGACCCCATACTTCATCCTGACCGTTTGCTTTAATAATATATACATTACATTGATGCTGAAGAAGATTTGTATAGAAACTAGTTTGTTGATTATAGTAAACAATTAGTGACACTCGTACTAAAATGTCTGGATCTTCTGTATGAAACGTTCCTGCGTTCCTCTGACATCACAGTTTAGTCTTAATCTGTCTAAACAGCCAGGATTTGTTGTGTGTGAATCTGTTCTTGGCTGGTTACCATCTCTGCTTTATATCCTCTCTCTCTCTCTCTCTCTCTCTCTCTCTCTCTTTCTCTACCTCTCTCTCTCTCTCTGTCTGTCTGTCTCTCTCTCTCTCTCTCTCTCTGTCTCTCTCACTCTCTCTCTCTCTCTCTCTCTCTTTCTCTACCTCTCTCTCTCTCTCTCTCTGTCTGTCTCTCTCTCTCTCTCTCTCTCTCTCTCTCTCTCTCTCTCTGTCTCTCTCACTCTCTCTACCTCTGAAAAATGAATGAATGGAGTGAGCTGGAATCTCCCCCGAGCCCTTTTCTTCCTTTCTTGCTTCTCCCCTTTGACCTGGAGGCCCACTTTCGAGCCAAACAGTTTACAGATGAGCAGCACCACCGTACAGACCCCAGAGGGAAAAATACCTCTTAGTCAGACTTTCACAACAGTGACCGTCTTCAGCTCGAGCAATTTAATCCGGTCTTCATGCTCACCTGCTTACGTGAACCGTCACATCTTTACCACATCATTTCACTTACAACCGTTCCTGACACAGTCATTCAGCAGCTGCCACTAGTGTTTATAAAGCCACCCATCCTGTCAGGTAGGGAATTAAAACCAGTTTCCTTTCAGTCTGAGTCACTGTGAGAAAGAGAAGCCCCTCATGTCTAAACATGGCCTTAAATGGATATGAGGAATGTGACTATTATCAGTGAAACCATCGTTTGCACGGATCGTTGCACGTGCTTGTTTGTAAAGATCTTGCATTCTTTTATACCACAGCGCTGTTGAATTTTCGGAATTTCGAAACGTCGATTCATTTTCTAGATCGGGAGCTCGGACCGTCGTTACGGCTTCTCAGTAACCTTACAACGTCCAAGAAGAGAGACGTTATCCTTTCTAGCTGTTAGAACAGAACTGCTAATAGGAATGAACTTTTTTCATAGATTTTTTTATACATAGTGTCATTTTTTTAGTAAATAAGAAGCATAAAAGGAATCGATTCATCGGCGTTATGTTGTACATCACACGCATTTTATTCCTTCTAGGCCTGAATGATGATGTGTCCAGCTCCAGTATGCAAATCTGACATTTGCATATTCATAGAATCACATTTACATGTTCATACAATTTGGATTTCTTGCTGATGGGTCCAGGTGTAGCTGTTTCTGTGCACTTTTTTCCGTTGAGCTTCATCGTCAACAAAATCGTACTTTTGGATACACAAAGACTAAAAGGCATGTTGACAGTCGATGTCCAAGCTGAACAGGCTTTTCTTTTCTCCTGATTTTCCTCCCAGGATCTATTAGATATCACCCTTTGTCTCAGAAAAGCGGTCGTCTTGTTTTCTACCTCCGAATCAGTAGCTGATCTGTGACTATTGATCATCAGCTCACGGTGTTATCCTCCACTCGCCTACGCATCGATTACGGAGTTAGCTGCTTTAAGTGTGAGGAAGAAAAGAAAAGGTGAGAGAGAGAATATTACAGACAGGTGGAGGGAGGGGAATCCACTTCATCTTGGTCTTCTGCTAAACCACCAAAGCTCCTTTTTAGTCATTTGTTATAGTGGCAGGATGTTGTGTAGCAGATTACTGTTATTTTCTCTCTGTTATTTGACGTGTCGTGCTAAACCGCAGAGGTGTTCAACTCCTTCTGAGAAACATCGGAAAACACAAAGAAGCAGGATGACACCTCCCTCTTCATCCCTCGTCCTCACCCTCTTTCTATAAAGCCTCGACATGCCGCACATTTCTAACGCTTTCTTTTTAATAAACAGTACAGAATAAAAGCTTTTGTTAGAATGAATAAAAAGCCACTGGATTTTGTTTATTTAATTCCCCCTCTTTCATGCTTGCATTCTTGCTCTTTTTACTTTTCGTTTTTCTTTGTGCTTTTTTCATTCTCTGTTTAGATCAGTGTGTAATTATTTATTTAGATATTTAGTAACGTTTCTTCGGATGTCTACCCGTTACTAGACAAGATATTTCCGTTGCTCGGTTGCTTATGATCGCTTGATGAATGTAAATCAGGCTTTTTTTCCTTTTTAAACACCTTCCGACTCTGAAGATTTCTCTGCACCGAACCCACTTGGGTCAAATTGTGTTTTTTGTTTGTTTGTTTGTTTCCTTTTTTGTCTTGTTTTTGAATATATTAAAATTTTTATCTTTGTTTTCTTTTGAGATTTGTAATCTTGTCCGAACTCTAAACATGTCCATCTTGAGACTTTTACTACAATAGATGGAGCTGTTTTTTCTCCAGTTTTTCTTGTTTATCTTTTCTACTTTAGTTCCTGTTATTTATAAACCTAAAATACCATTAAAGTGGATTTCCCTGAACACCCACCCCTCCCAGACACACACACACACACACACACACACACACACACACACACTACAGCCCCTAGGGCAGTTCCAGCTTTTCATCCGGTATGCTGTGTCAGGACATTGGGCGATGGCTCTCTTCTGCTCTCCTCCGTCCTCTCGCGTTTCGATGAGGTGTTGATCAGATTGCGATCAGTTTTGACCAGCCGTCCTCAGGGAGCACACGCACTCGGGTTACAGTCAAAGTGGCCTTCTCACTTTTCATGTCATCTACCCTTTTCACTCGTCCTCGTCTTTTCCCCTCCTCCATCCGACGGCTTTGTTCAGGTGACCCATCTTTGTGATCCAAGACAAGAGAGTCCGATTTCCCTTGTTCTCTTCTCTTTCCTGTCATTCTCCACTTCTACTCTAGTTTTTTTTTTTATGGACACCTTCAACTGCTGCCTTTTTACAACCATCATACCCACGTTCTTCCAACATGCGTCCATCCAACACACAACCATCCAACCCACGATCGTCCAACACACACGTCCACCCGACACACACGTCCACCCGACACATACGTCCACCCGACACACACGTCCACCCGACACACACGTCCATCCAACACGCACGTCCATCCAACACGCACGTCCATCCAACACCCATCCACCCAACACGCACGTCCGTCCAACACGCACGTCCGTCCAACACGCACGTCCGTCCAACACGCACGTCCGTCCAACACGCACGTCCATCCAACACACACGTCCATCCAACACACACATGCATTCTACAAATGTCACACAAAGAAGGTGTTAAAAATTCCAGAGGGAGACCCACAAGCTTAGACTGAGTTCTGATTAAAGTGACATTTGCTGAATTCAGTAGTTTGTGGTTTGCCGTAAAGTCTTTTACCCTTATTATGTTAAAATCCCCTGTTTCGTGTGACATCATTTATAAGAAAAAGCCTCTAACTGAAATGAGGAAGAATGAAGTGTGTGCATGCGTTAGGCACGCAATCTGTTATACAACACTATACAATCACTCTGTTCAATACTTTACATCATACAATATAAGCAAAAGTACAAATCTACGTTTCTCAGATTTCATGTTTATCACATTCACTTTTTATGTTTTTACAAACAATCTGTTTTTAGAGAAGATTTTTTTTCTATCTTATTTTTACAGACCTGTCTCTCTGACCGAGGACACGTTTCAGCGACTCATTAATTATTTATTTGTTTATCTCAGTAATTCTTTACATTAAGGTGAAGGATCTCTTACACACCAGCATTTACTTTATTATTAAACAGGAACAAACAATAAAGTTTAGCATTAATATGTCGGCGCTGATGTTAACGGTGTAAGTTAACACGTGTATTAATTAATGTTTGTTTAAATATTTTAAAAATACACACGCACATTAACTCTATTCATTTTCCATGAAAACAAGTTCATGTACATTAGCAGAAATGAAATGTGGATATTTAGAGTAAATAGAGTAAATGTAGATATTTTCTTCTTATTAGCAGCTAGGTGTCGTTTGTGTTCATGTGGCTTCATGGGTTATCACCTAAAAGTTGGGTTTTAAATTAAGAAAATAAATAATAAATTGTTAAAAAAAAAGTTCATGACATACTGTTTATAATTAGGCTATAATTATAATTTCAAGTTATTATATTGAATAAATATTTATTTATTTCAGAAAATACTGAAAAAACCCCCAAATATTTTCAGCTTTTTTGTACGTTTTAAAGTATTAATTTTAACAGTCGATATTACAGAAGTATAGAAATTGTAAGGTTAGTATTTATCTCTAAAATTTATTCCTAACGATCAAGTCTGAGGTGACGGTGGTGAGGAAAACATCCCTGAGATGATATGAGGAAGAAACCAGACTCAGAAGTGAACCTCATCCTCATTAAACCACATTAAACCATTAAATAGTTTAAACCAGTAAAACAGACATTAAACCAGTAAAAAGGTCATGGGGTGAACTGACATTTGGGGAGTTTTTACATTTTTTTCAGTTTGATTAAGGGATTTTTTATTTTTTTTTCTTGAGAAATGCAGTAAGTTTCTGATGGCCTTTATTTTGTGCCATGCCGTAACATTTAATATAACAAAGTGTGTTTTGGTCTTAAAAACAAGAGATGGGTGTAATTTTGTGGCAAGCCACAACATACCTTTGTGTAACTGAAAAAGTGTGTGTGTGTGTGTGTGTGTGTGTGTGTGTGTGTGTGTGTGTGTGTGTGTGTGTGTGTGTGTGTGTGTGTGTGTGTGTGTGTGTGTGAATCCTCTCAGTCAGGTGCTGCATGACTTTATCTGATGACCCAAATACCGTGCAGCTAATCTGCAACTCCTCTGTCTAATCTGTACACACGTCTGTTTACTTGCATTTCCCCTGCAGCAGCTTCCATGTGCACCAGTGAGAACCAGCCGAAATGCCTCGTGCACCATTCTTAAGTACGAACTAAATTCCCACGTCTTGATAGCGGATGGATGATTGGATGGAGGGATAAATAAATGGATGGATGTATAAATAGATGAATGGATGGATGGATAAATAAAGGGATGGATGTATAAATAGAAGGAGGGTGGATGGATGGATGTATGGAGGGACAAATAGAGGGATGGATGGAGGGATGGAGGGATAAATAGAGGGATGGATAGATGGATAAACAAATAAAGGGATGGATGTAAAAAGAGGTGGATGGATGGATAAATAAAGGGATGGATGTATAAATAATTGAATGAATGGGGGGATAAATAGTTTCTGACTGTATGACTCTGGACTCTGCACAAGAAACGATAAATATGTGAAGATTTCCAAAGAATTAACTTTTGATCATTGCTCCATGTAAAAACGACCTGTTTTCTCTCCCTAAAACTCCATCATACGTAGTCAGATGCAAAGGATTAAGAGAAACGAGTGAAGCTCATGTTAGTATGTACAGTAAGGGTCATGTACGACAGGAGGTCAGCCGAAATGTACGGCACAGGTAAAGCAGGAAGTTTACGTTTTCCTGACACGGTAACGTCCTCAGTACAGAGGAGTTTACGCTCAGAGCTTGACTGGTATTTATTTCTGTTACTGGATAAGAATTTACTTTTTTGGTGATTATAGTAATGGTCACTGTCATTGTGACACATGGTTCTGGTAACATAATGACGACGCTGTTGATTGTTTTTCTGTAACAGCATCAATGTTTTAATCCTTATTCCACATTTCTAATACGTATCATTATATAGTGATGTGCATTTCTCTTCCCTTCTCTCCCTAACTTCTGTGTCTCTCGGTGTGTCTCTCTCTGTGTCTCTCTGTGTGTCCTGTATGTAACTCTGAAGTCCTATTGGGATTCTTTTTCTGTTTTCTCTCTGTCTTTCTCTCTGTCTCTATCTGTGTCTGTCTGTCCCTCTCCCTATCTCCCTCTCCCTCTCTCTCTTTCAGTCTCTCTCTCTGTCTCTATCTGTGTCTCTCTCTCTCTCCCTCTTCCTCTGTGATTGTATAGATGTAGAGGAGGGGCAGGATGCTTGCTGAAACCTCACACCACAGTGGCAGTGTTGCATGCTCACTGAAAAATTAATTCCCTCGGTCAGCTCACCGGTCACTCGCGGCACTTTAATTATTTAAGGAATGTCAGCCAAGTGAAATATTAGCGATATTTCATTTACCACGTCGGCGTCAGGTCCCGGCTCTGAGCCCCACAGACTTATTATAGCAGCCAGTACGGCAGAGCAGCTGCCTGCTCCAATTAGGTCAGCTTTCAGTTGGATCGCGCCGTATTTCACTTAACTTCTGCTTTCTATCTTTGTCGTGCTTTGGTGAATGTGGAGCGAACAGCTGCGAGCTGATCATCCAGCACATCCTGCTCCTGAGTCTCACTCCATCTGAGCAGCAGCTATAAAAACTATAAATATCTTACATTGTGCAACAAGTGGTGCTCTATAAATGGCCAGATCATGTGATCTCACACACACACACACACACACACACACACACACACACACACACACACACACACACATACACACACACAGTGGACATCATTGATACTGATATCCTCTGTAGAACCTCTGAGAAATAAAAGTTGTTGTATTAGTGTGTAGTATCTCATCCCTCACTATACAATTAGAAGTGAATCACATTAGTGAGCGTCTTTAGATGTCTTTGTCTTTAACTTTAAGTTAAAAACTTCTCGTTTGTCTGAGTTCTTTGTTTTTCTTGTGTAAATGTTCCTTGCAACGATTTATGACTTCATCCATTCATATCCAGTTCCATATCCGATGTGTTTACACACACACATATACACACACACACACACACACACACACACACACACACACACACAACTAATCTAATGCTGTGAACCTTTAGGACTTCATGAGACTGAGAGCAGCAACACTGCAAATATCATGGATCTTCATATGAAGTGATGAGAAAAAATAAACACTATGTAATGGAGAGATTTATCATTCATTCATCCCCCCACCCTTGACATCTATGTTGTTCCCTATATTTTACACACTTTACTGTTCCTGTCCAGGTCTCAGTAGTCGTATCTCAAATCCTCTTCTTTTCCCTTTTTCCCTACTGAGTGATTCGTCCTCTTACGGGGCCCCAACTGCAGGGTTTCTCACCAGCATGACCTCTGACCCCTGCTACCATTAATCTTTCCGCATCTGATCGGCTGGTCCCATGGGGAAAATCAACAGGGCAGGGAATGATGGGACGAGGGAGCCTGCAGCCAATTAGAGTGGCTTTAGAGCAGCCGTGTGCAGCCAGTGGTGCAGTGGTGCAGAGTTAGTCAGAGTGAGTCCACAGTCCAGCAGCACACGTGTTCTCACTCCTGGAGTCTCTCATTATCTATCACAAGCTGTTTGCTGTGTATTTTTGTGTATATTTATATCCTGATCATCTGAGACCAAGATCACTATAAATAATGCAGCAAATAAACTGAATAAACTCCCATGTATCTTACAGCAAAATACATAGAAATCCTGAATTATTATTATTATTATTATTATTATTATTATTATTATTATTATTATTATTATTATTATTATTATTATTATTATTAAATATTATTACATATTATTTAGTCTTTAATAATAAACAAGTATATTATTTTACATACATGTTAACATAATACTTAACATTATTTAGATAACTATTATTTATTTATTTATTTATTTTCTAATAATTCTTTACTGATTTCTTAGTATTTATTAACAACACTAAAAATCCTGACAAGTTTGTTTGTTTAATTAATTAAGTAAGTAAGTAAGTAAGTAAGTAATTGAGTAATTAATTGATTGATTGATTGATTGATTAATCAATCAATTAATTCATTCATTCATTCATTACTTTTTTTTATACTCTATTCTGATTGGTCAGAAGCAAGGTTTCATTTTCTGACAACAGTGCAGCTGTAAAGCTCCGGTTTATGTTTTTTGTACGTTACTTTTTCTTGGGTAACAAACTCCCAGAGACATCTTCATGTATGAGTTTAACAGTGTCTCAGAGCTAAAGCTGAAAAAAACGGCTGTTGAGGTGATGACGGAAACAGATAAACGTACATATCGTTCTAAAGCGTAACAGTTTTATGTAAATTGGTATGGAATAAGAGAAGTAAACACTTTGGGACATGCGGTTTTAGGAAAATAACCCACTGCAGGTTAGTAACAGTAACTCTGCTTCATCACAACACCTTGTCTTGTCTTTCTTCTGTCTGTTTAGAGATGAGGTTCTGTTTTTGGTTTTATGTCCTTAATGTTTCAGCTTTGAGGCACGCTTCATTATACGACTAACGAGGGACACACGTATGAACATGTGCACGTATATTTAATCGTTTTTGTCGAAATTCTGTGTGATGTGTAAAGCACGAGGTGTGCAGTGGAGATCCCAGGTTAGTGGAACTGATAACTTTTCTGTCAGCAGTTTATAGTAATGATGATGGTGATTATGATGATGTAGCAGCCTGTAAAATGCCCTTTGTTCGTCTGTGTGTGTGTTTCCTGCTGACTCACACTCTAATTTGATCATCAATAATATTAGCTGACATCTGACCCCTGTACTTGATGTGGGTTTGATGGGCAGAACATCATTAAAGATGCGTGTGTGAACAGCTGCTTCTGTGATGATGATGAGGAGGAGGAGATGTACAGTACACAGCGCACTGTAGATACACTCATACCGCTCCATACCACACTCATATTATTGACATGATCCTCAGACAATCGGGCAGAGCATCATAAACGTCTCCATCCGTCTCCGCTATATAGCAATTCCAGAAAAAAAGAGAAATTTAATGCCACATCTGGAATATGCAGCACTCCTTTCTACATAAAAGCATGCAAACACACACACACACACACACACACACACACACACACACACAGCAAATCTAAGTTTTTATATGAACACACACTCAATGGCTGAGAAACATAATGCCTACATACCACTAATCCTGTGTAGGTCGAGTATACGTCTCTTACACAAGTGACTCGTTAAAGGAAGAATTTCTTCACATTTTCTTCTTTATTGAGCTTTTTTTTTTTTGACCTGACAGTTCAGAGGGCACAAGGACATGAAGCTTGATACAAAGACGTCCTGATCCTTAGAAAATGAGGAGGAGGGTTTGATTTGGGGAAGAAAAAAAAAATCTATTCAACTATACAGATATATTTTCTTTCTCTTATTGTCAGTGTTATGTAGTGAAGCGCTCCACATTTATAACTCCATTCAGTCAGTTATTATTATTATTATTATTATTATTATTATGCATTTTCATGTGTCATGCAGGTGGATATTGTGCACTGGATTGTGTGCACACATCAGCTGTGTATTGTTTAGTCACATATATATAGTGACTACAGAGCTCGTCCCTTCCCTCTACAGTGCTGCATATATATCTTATTATACAGGTGTATTTATGTGTGCTTATATACTAAGTCCAGACTGGTTGAGACTGGTTTGTCTGGTGTGTGTGTGTGTGTGTGTGTGTGTGTGTGTGTGTGTGTGTGTGTGTGTGTGTGTGTGTGTGTGTGTGTGTGTGTGTGTGTGTGTGTGTGTGTTTGGGTGGGTGGGTGGATGTTAATATGTGCTGTCAAGGTTCTTAAGCTGCTTTCCAGCCATAATTTCCATTGCTTCTGACGTGCTGTGAATTGTTTCATTCTTATCATTTTTATTTATTATTAAGTAAAATGAGTCCAGTGAGGTTTCTTTCTGTAGTTTCGTGGTTTGTTGATCATTTTGTCCAGACTGTATTATGTCATATTAAAAGATAAATGTATTTGTATATTATTTAGAATAGCAATACGTGAGTAAATATTAGCACACACACACACACACACACACACACACACACACACACACACACATATACCTGTGTCTTAAATAAATCAGCTCTAAGCTGCTCAGGTGATTATTCTGCTGCCAGGGAAGCGTTAATGGCTCGTCTGTCTGAGGTGGGAACGTACCCAAGGGCTATGGGATTAGATTAGATTAGATGTAGTATTACACAACACACACACACACTCTCTCTCACACAGCCACACCTGCATGCCTTAAAAAGACAAAGCGACGGTGTGTGTGAGTTTCAATTCACAATTTTTTACGTAATAGTTATTCTGTACATGTTTGTTGTATGGAAGAGGTGTGTGTGTGTCTGTGTCTGTGTGTGTGTCAGTGTGTGTGTGTGTGTGTGTGTGTGTTGTGGCCTGTACCTTTTGCCTCTACTCATACCCTTCACCATAAAGTCTAGACGAGACCAATGCACTGCTCTCCAAAGTATGCACTGCCGTATGTTTGCAATGTTTGAGGTCACGTTGGTGTGGTTAAACATGTAACTGCTGCTCTTCGCCCTCTCAGGGCTTTAGAACTCAGCCTTAACAGAGGACAAAAGGCAATAAAAGGCCTTATTCAACACCCCACACACACACACACACACACACACACACACACACACACACACACACACACACAGCTCTTGTGTCGAGGAATTAAGTGCACTGAATGATGATAGGGAGTAGAAATAAACTATAATAGCTTTATCTTTTAACACACCACACAAAATCTGAGAATACAACAGAAATATTTCAGATGTTACACCAGACAAAATTCAGATGTTACACCAGACAAAATTCAGACATTAGTTACAGATAAAATTCAGACGATACACCAGACAAAATTCAGATGTTACACCAGACAGAATTAAAACGTTACACCAGACAAAATTCAGATGTTACACCAGACAAAATTCAGTTGTTACACCAGACAAAATTCAGACGATAGTTACAGATAAAATTCAGACGTTACACCAGACAGAATTAAGACGTTAATTACAGACAAAATTCAGACGTTACACCAGACAGAATTAAGACGCTACACAAGACAGAATTAAGACGTTACACCAGACAGAATTAAGACGTTACACCAGACAGAATTAAGACGTTACACCAGACAGAATTCAGACGTTACACCAGACAGAATTCAGATGTTACACCAGACAGAATTCAGACGTTACACCAGACAGAATTCAGACGTTACACCAGACAGAATTAAGACGTTACACCAGACAGAATTAAGACGTTACACCAGACAGAATTCAGACGTTACACCAGACAGAATTAAGACGTTACACCAGACAGAATTCAGACGTTACACCAGACAGAATTCAGACGTTAGTTACAGACAAAATTCAGACGTTAGTTACAGACAAAATTCAGAAGTTACACTAGACAAAATTCAGACGTTAGTTATAGATAAAATTCAGACGACACACCAGACAGAATTCAGACCTTACACCAGACAAAAATTCAATTCAGATTAAACACCAGACAATTTAGAACAGAAACATGAGACAAAGTTCAAACAAAACACCAAAAATCCAGACAAAACACTATGAATTGCAGGCAAAATTCCAAAGAAACTAAGACTGCACAACATTTAGACAAAAACTGAAACAAACTGAAGATGAAACACAAGACAAAACATCAGACAAAAAAACAGTCCAAAAAACATTTGTCATGCTGTCGTTAACCTGTTTGTCAGACTTTCGGTCAACTTTCTCTCAACTCTTGACTTTATAACGTTCTTTATGCTGTTATAATATCATAATGTGTCATTTATAGTGCTGAGGAATTTCACAGGACTCTAGAGCCAGATAACTGTAATGATGTCAGAAATGTAGAATTCTCCATTCTGTATATACAGCACTTATATACTGTTTGTGTGTGTGTGTGTGTGTGTGTGTGTGTGTGTGTGTGTGTGTGTGTGTGTGTGTGTGTGTGTGTGTGTTTGTGTGTGTGTGTTGCAGGAACTCCAGTAAACCGAATCCCCATCATGGCCAAGCAGGTGCTGGATCTCTACATGCTCTATAAGTTGGTGACAGAGAAAGGAGGCCTGGTGGAAGTCATCAACAAAAAGATCTGGAGAGAAATCACCAAGGGCCTGAACTTACCCACCTCCATCACCAGCGCTGCCTTCACACTCCGCACGCAGTAAGAACACACACACACACACACACACGCACTTAAAAGCCATCTTCAGATTCCCATCCTGGAATACTTCTGTCTCTTCTTTCACCACACCTTCTGTCACACTCCCCTTTACATTTCCCTACACCATTGTCCTGTTATTGCTGCAGTGTATTGACACAATGGATTTATTGATTTGATTTGGGTCAGAGTTCACCTTGCATAGAAGATGGAAGTGCTGAGATGTTGTTTTTTTTTTGCCAAAATAGATGGCTCATTTATCAGATCTGATCATTAGGAAGCTGGTGGTGTTAATGCAGAGTCACACTGCTATAGGAGTTCTCCAGGAATTGAAAATTATTTAAGGAATAAATAAAACATTTAGGAGGTGTGCTGTTATTGGAACATAGTCAACCAGGGAGGGATGTGATCAACCTAATGCAGAGTTATTGACTTACTCTTACCCTCTTTCTGTAAGTGTTTTATTCCCTCTAGATCACTTATTTATTTATTTATTTATTTATTTATTTATTTATTTATTTAAATAAATCACATAGCACTGACACAGTTTCTATCCGGTTATAGTTATAATAAAATAAAATAAACACCTTCTGACCAATCAGAATCAAGAATTCAACCTTCAACCTGTCTTCAGTATGTCATGTGAGATATAGATATATAGATGATAGATGGATGGATGGATGGATGGATGGATAGAGAGAGAGAGAGAGAGAGAGAGAGAGAGAGATAGAGAAGGTGAGTGAGAGAGATAGAGAAGGTGAGTGAGAGAGAGAAGGAGAGAGAGGGATAGAGAGAGAGATTTTTTTTTTATTTTTAACTCAGCTTTATTAAATAAGCAATAAATTACAATACAATGTTAAAAACTAGCAGCACTTTTTCTTAAAAAGTGTTTAGTGTAAAAGGGTGTTAAAAATTAGCTCATCATCATCATCAATAAAACAGATAACATTTGCATAACACCATTTCAACATAAAAGCGCTCAAATCATTCATTGCTTTAAAAAAATTAAAATCAATTTTGACTCTAGCTTTCACTAGAGCCTTAAAAACAGAAGTGGGACTGATCAATCCTGTCTTCTCTATTTTGTTTTTTCGACTCATATAGATGGCCATTTTTGCCTCTCCAACAATAAAATTGATCAGTTCCCATTTCTGTTTTTCTCTTTTTTTATACCCAGCCCCAAAGATAAAACCTACCTGGGACCATGTTTCACTAAAAGAGATAAAAAGTGCTTTCAGCAGCTCGAACAGAGGGTTAAGTCTTTTGCAATGTAAAAAACAGTGAAAAACAGTTTCTGTTTCTGTGCAAAAAGGACAAGTCTTTAAAACATCAGGGTTTAACTTGGAGATTAAAACGTTAACCCCCACCGCCCCATGTAAAATCCTCCACTGTAAATCACCCGCTCGCTTTCTTAGTGGTAATTTATAAAAAACTCTCCATGTCGGTTTAGTGTCGTCTAAAACCCCCAGCTTGTCCCTCCACACAGTGTCTTTCCTCCCATCCAGCTTTCTTTTGTTTACAGTTTTCACACAACATTTGTATATTTCCTTTCCTTTTGCTTCATAAATTGGTAAAACATGTCTTTTTTCTGTATCAAGGAACAAACCATTAAAACCATGAAGCTTCGGTAAAAGTTCCAGTTCTGGGAAAGGGTCGCCTTTATCGGGTGTTTCAGTCCCTTCGTGGTACTCCTTCAATAGATGCAGTTCTTCTTTCGACAACTTGTTGATCCATTTGTTGATGTTGCTTTCCATATGTCGCAGTGATCGTAGCCCGAGTTCTTTGGCCACTGCTTCCGTGTCCTTGAAGTCTGGTCCTGCAGTGTCCACCAGTCTCCTCAAGGTCGTGAAGTTCTGGCACACCAGGGTTTGTGTGAGGCCTGCAGAAGTGTCTGTGATGTCCAGTCGTCCTCCTCCCACTAAAGGCTCTTCTAGGAGCCAATACAGTGACACCGCCGGGCCTTGGGATCCACGGCCGAACAGAGTCCATGTTTTAAATACACTTTTATAAAAAACAGACATGTTAGAAACATTTAAAACACTGGGGTCCATTAAAAATAAAGTGCGATCACAATTAAAACCATTGACTTTTTGCAGAATAAAACTCATAAAATCTCTCCATATCAGGGAATCAGACCCGATCAGGTATTTTTGTACAGTTTGAAAACGGAAAGTTGCAATTCTGCTCCGGATATCTACAAGTCCCTGCCCTCCTTCATCCTTAGGGAGGAAGAGAATGCACTGAGGGACCCAGTGTAATTTGTCCCATACAAAATTAACTAATGCTGCCTGAATTTTTTCAACAAGGCCTGTGGGGGGCTCCAGGCAGGCTAAACGATGCCACAGTGTAGAGGCTACTAAATTGTTGGCCACCAGCACTCTCCCTCTAAGTGACATATTTGGTTTAAGCCATTCCCATTTTTTTAATTTGCCTTCTATTTTTTCCAATACTCCTTCCCAGTTTTTCTTTTCATCATTTAAAAAGATCCCTAAGTATCTGAAATCTCTTGTCCAGTCTAGTCCATTTGTTAATTTAGGTAGGCCGACGGTCCAGTTCCCTACCGCAATGGCTTCACTTTTTTTCCAGTTTACCTTTGACAAGGAAACTTGACTAAAATCAGCAACAACATTTTCTAAAACCTTGATATCTTTTTGGTTTTGTATTAAAACCATAACATCGTCGGCATATGCAGATAAAACATGTGGAGCATTAAAACCAGGAAGAATAAAACCATTTAAAGACATTCGCAATCTGTGTAAAAACGGTTCGATTGATAGAGTATATAACATACCTGATAGCGAGCAACCTTGTCTGATTCCCCGATTTACATTAAAAGGAGCGCTTAACCCTCCGTTGATCTTGAGTACACTTTCAGCATCCTGGTACATCACCTTTATCATTGCTATAAGACTGGGGTTGAGACCAAAAGCCCCTAGAGTTTGCCAGAGGTATTGGTGCTCAACCCTGTCAAAAGCTTTTTCTTGATCCAGTGAAATCAGACCAAGATCATTCGCCAATGAGCTGGAGACGTCCAAAATGTCCCGAATCAGAGAAACGTTATCAATGATAGATCTATTGGGTACACAGTAAGTCTGGTCGACGTGAATTATGGAGTCCATAACATTCCTGAGACGGTACGCCAGCGCTTTCGACATGATCTTGTAGTCCGTGCATAATAGTGACACTGGACGCCAGTTCTTGAGGTCTTGCAGATCACCTTTTTTGGGCAGAAGTGTGAGTACGGCCCTCCGGCTGCTCAGGGGTAGACAGCCTTCCTCACAGCTTTCGGTGAGAACTTCTAGCAGAGAGAGAGTAGGTGAGTGAGAGAGAGAGAGAGAAGGAGAGGGAGCAAGAGATACTTGAGAGAAAGAGAGAAGGTGAGAGAGAGGGAGAGAGAGAGAGAAGGTGAGTGAGAGGGAGAGAGAGAAAGAGAAGGAGAGAGAGAGAGAGGGGGAGAGAGAGACAGACAGACAGACAGAGAAAGAGGGAGTGAGAGAGAGATAGAGAGAGAGAGAGAGAACGTGAGTGAGTGAGAGAGAGAGAGAGAGAGAGAGAGAAGGAGAGAAAGCGAGAGAGAGAGAGAAGGTGAGTGTGTGAGAGAGAGTGAGAGAAGGTGAGAGAGAGAGAGAGAGAGAGAGAAGGTGAGTGTGTGAGTGAGAGAAGGTGAGAGAAAGAAAGAGAGAGAGAGAGAAGGTGAGTGTGTGAGAGAGAGTGAGAGAAGGTGAGAGAGAGAGAGAGAGAAGGTGAGTGTGTGAGTGAGAGAAGGTGAGAGAGAGAAAGAAAGAGAGAGAGAGAGAGAGAAGGTGAGTGTGTGAGTGAGAGAGAGAGAGAGAGAGCGCTCTGATTTAACTTCTACTACTCTTTATTTCACATTAAGTTCAAAGTTTGGCTGTAAGTGTTTTTTAAATGATGACAGTAAATTATCAGTCCCTCATATGACAAGCTGTCTAATATATTCACTTAAAGAGTCATTTAGTCGACAGAGCACACAGAGGAGTGTAATATCTAAACATTTTAGTCATTAGACTCAGTAACAGTAGTAACCTGCGCTGACGTCTTACAGTTGTTTGGAGGTTGTTACACACACTTACATTTTTTTAGATCCTTTCTCAGAGGTTCACTCTAATTCACTCTAGCCTGAGTAAGAGCACTAACTGTAGAGAATCTTTAGGAGTCGGTGAGTCGGTTCAGATCGGAAGCTGAGTCAGTTTGGCTCAGACTGAGTGGACTTGGTGTGCTGGGCCGTGGCAGAGATAGTGTCGACTTAGTTTTACGACTGAGTCGAGTTAGTGGGTCAATTCGGAAATTGAGACGAGTCAGTGTGTTGGGTGAGGGAAGATATGGAGTCGAATCGGGTTCACACCAGAGTCGGGTCACGTTAGAAAGTGAGTCTATCAGGTGGAGCTTTTTATTCGAAAAAGTGATTTGAATCAAACCATTTAGTCAATTTGAATTAATGAGCCACTCAATTCAGTTACTTAAGTTCAATTATCAGACAAGTGAATAAGACCACTGAATCTAGTTGTGTCAGTTCACGGAGTACTCAAACCCTGGACACTGGATTTTAGGGTGTATGTTTAATGCCTCTGAAAATTATTCTGGCAAGATATATTGTAAGATGTATTCTCAGCATAATAATGATAACACTTTGTGGCTTTGTGTTATCTTTTTTCAGATATATGAAGTATCTTTACCCATACGAGTGTGCACGCAAAAGCCTGAGCTCTCCCAGTGAGCTGCAGGCCGCCATCGACAGCAACCGACGCGAGGGGCGTCGCCCCAGCTACAGCAGCAGCCTGTTCCGCTTTAGCTCCTCCCCCAGCCCTGGCCCTCACATTCTCTCACCTCCCAAAATGCACCTGGCTGCTTTGAGTGCCGGAGCTGCAGCGGCACTGAATGGCCTTCAGGGGGCATCAGCATCTTCAATCAAGGCTTTGGGTAAGAGGAGCAGGCAAGGATAAAAATCAGTTTTAATAAGATTTTGTTTTTGAAAAAGGAATGTGATGTAATATATATTACTCTTCGTCTGTCTCTCTCGCTCTCTCTCTTTCTCTCGTTTAGAAGATGCCTCTCCGTCATTGCTGGCTCGTTCCCCAGCCATGGCTCTGGCTCTGGGACCACAGCAGATGGCAGGACTGGCTCGGGCGGCCACACTCGAGCAGCTGAGGGAAAAACTGGAGACCGGCACCGGACTTGGAGTCTCTGAGGGGCCGGAAAGGAAGATGGCACGTCTGGCCGAGGAGCAGCAGAGACTCATGCAGCAGGCACTTCAGCACAACCTGCTAGCCATGGCATCCCACATGCCCATGAACCTGCGCATGGGTCTGACACCAAGAGGTCAGTTTTCATAACAGGGAACAGAATAACAGACCAGAGTAGAGGAAACTGCCATGATTCGGTCATCGAGCAGTTATTAACCAAGTATAACACATGGAGAAGGTGCAGTAGTGTGAGTTCATACAAATAATTAACATCTGCGTTAAAGTTATAAATAATATTAATATAATGAATATAATTATAATAATAATAATATAATATTTCATGGCTAAAATGCCATCTATATGGAGGATGTGTTTCTTGTGCATATAAAAATATTTTCAATTAAACAAGAGGACAGTTTTGTTGTAGATCTGCTGTAGATGTGTCAGATCTTCAGTGTGCCAGTGAGTAAAAGATCTCTGTTTATAAGCAGGTGAAATCGAATAGTTATTCAAAGTTAAGGGGTTTCAATGATGCCTAAAATCTATGAAAACTCTTCACTGCTGCTTTAATATTAGTGTTAAAGAAAGAATGTCCTACCCTGATGCGTCAGAGCACCTGAGGATCAGTTCTCTTTAAATGTCCACTTTTTAACAGCTTGTGTTACATTTGTGTTTCTGCAGAAGATAAACACGACCTGGCCTTGAGCATTTCCTCCACAGGGTCTTCCAGCATCAGCGTATCTGTAGAGGTCAACGGCGTCATCTACTCAGGTACACAGCACACATCACTTCTTCACAATGCACACACACACATACATATACATATGTATATACACACATATACATTGTTTTATTTTGTTAATAATCCACGGTCCAGGCCTTAAAGTACAGCTTCACATTCCTAAAAAAGAATCCTCTAATAATAAACCGCATGTCCGATTGTGTTAGTTATAAATAAAAAGCACATTTCATCAGTGTGATCTTGTAAGTAACCGTATATGAATCAGGATTACGCTAAAGTAAACAATGAAAATATAACAAATGAGTGTTTGTTTAGAAATGTAACCTGAACATCAATATCATTGACCATAATATTATCTGGTTTAATATTAACAGCAATAATAAAAATAGAAATTAATCAATGAAAATAGTCTGATAGCTACTGCTACAGCATGGCATAATGGTTAATGCCCTCTAGTGATGAAGCATAGTGAAGAGTGTGTGTGTGGTGTGTGTGTGTGTGTGTGTGGTAACAGTTTCAGTAGCCGTGTCCCACACAGCCCTAGAATAAGAAGACGACTTTATTTTAGTTATTATTGTCACAAGTACATTACAGCACAGTGAAAATACTTCTTAATATCCCAACTTCGGGGGTTTGGGTCAGAGCACAGGGTCAGAGGTCATGATACAGGACCCTGGAGCAGAGAGGGTTAAGGGCCTTGCTCAGGGGCCCAGCAGTGGAGCTTGGCAGTACTGGGGCTTGAACCCTGATCCTCTGTTTAACAACCCAGAACCTTAAGCACTTGAGTCTCTGCTGCCATCTCCTGGTCAAATGAATTTTCCTATAAAGTCAGTGATGTGTTTAAACCTCTCTTTATCTCTCCCTCCTTAGGAACTCTGTTTGCTCAGAAGCCCGTGTCAGTGGCCGTGTCTTCTGCAACCAACGTGTCGTCTGTGACGCCCAACACCACCTTTACCTTCCCCAGCCACAGCCCCTCCTCCTCTTCCTCCAAGGGACCCAGCTCGGCCGAGCCGTCCACCAGCGGATCGCCGTAGGACGAGTTGTCTTCCTGCCAGGCTTCAGCCTCCTCCAGGCCTCGGCACGACCACAACTTACCCTCACACAGATGTTTTAAAATATCAGACTGTTACACAACCAGTACCTCATTTACTTCCTGTCAGCCTTGGCTGTCTATACAGGTTCAGACATATTTAAAACACACACACACACACACACACACACACAATTCATCGTAACAAACACTGCTAAGTACAACGCTAAACACAATCATGACATTTAGCCAAAATCAAATGACAGGTGTTCATTACAGGACTTGAAGCTTTTTATTTAGCAGAAAAAATGCTATTTTGTTTGTCTTCTGATTTTTGGATTTTTTTTTAAAGTTTTTTTCTTCTCTTTTCCTGCAGATTGAGCAATCTGCCGTGGTTAAATATTACTATAATATCTTAACCTTGGGAGCTGTAGTGAATGCTCCATCTGAGTGAGTTATATAGTTATATAGTTATATATTTTTTATTTTCAGAATCTTTTTGAATTCCTACGATTTTTTTTTCTCTCCTCATCGTGTTGCTATACGTTCGGTTCATCAACAACCTCATAACTAGCAGCTGCGTTGTAACTACGTGTGTGCTCAGCGTGAGCCAAGTCGCTCACGTGTCCTCCTGCGTACCTTTTATACTCAGGGAAGATTTAAAGTGATGTCCACTAGAGGCCACATCACAGCTGATGCATCCCTGTTTCTCAGGTTTCCATGTCGAACCATTTCAGAGTCAAACCCTAACCTTAATAACGATACATCAAATCAGCGAATGTGATCAGAGAGACGTTTCTCTTTATCTACACTCTTTCCGGTGTGAACGACTACAGGAGCCGTGATGCACACATGTAAGCAAATGCGAGTATAAACACAGGCTTGGATCTGATTCCAGATGTTACAGCTGCAAAACGAGCCAAAGCTATGACTTGAATGACACACAGCTGGATGGAAGCTGTGATAACGGTGCGCATTCACACTGAGCACTGCTTTTCAGAACAGTGCCTCAGAATCAAAATACCTCAAAGCGGTCACTAGACATAGGGAAATGTAGAATACAGTAGGTGTGTGGTGGTGTGCAGTGTTACTGTGCAGTGCTACACATCACAGCTCTTCTAGTCTGTAGCCTCAGGCAGGCTTTTGACTTCACTTTAGACCTTTAACAGTTTCTGACATCACAATCTACCTCATCACTTTCTTTCATTTGTCTGTTATTAGGAGTTCTAGGTAAGGCAGCACAGAGTAGCTCAGATATATTGTCACTATATGCTGTAGGACAATCACCGAAAGGGGCGTCATGGCGACAAGCGACCGAACAGACGCTCTCGAATCTGCACACAGAGGAGACCAGACGCTGGAGTATATTAGAGTTTGGTTTAAATAGCGTAGAGAATCCGAGAGTCTGCGTCTTGTCACTTTGTGCCTCTAGGGGGTGTGGTTTAGTTCTAGTTTTTAATGATTTTTTTTTTTTAGCAGGATGTAAAATCAAATCACGTTGATATTTGCCTCTCGCCGTGGAGCAGGCAGCTTTCTCAGGAACTACTCTGACGACTCGTACGGTCAGTAAAACATATCGTTAGTCTTTTTTTTTCTTTTCCTCAAGAAATATCTCTCGCTCTCTCTCTCTCTCTCACTCTCTCACGTACAGAGACACTAACCGTATCCTACAACCAGACTCGGACCATTGCAGTTTCCTGAATTCAGCGAGTTACTGCCTGATTCCAACCCCCCACCCCCCCCCCCCCCCCCCCCACCACCACCACCACCACCCCACCCCACCCCCCGGCCGCTCTCTCACACTTCATCCTTCATCACTTTTGCAGCGTTCTGCATTCATACAATCACACTTGCTTGAATGCACAGCTACATACCAAAGAGCAGCTAATTTTCTTTCTGTCTGACTGTAACCATGAGGTACAGCACAGGCACCACCTCAGTGAATTTCCAAAATTTATTTTATTTTTTTTAAAACTCCATACAGAGGCCTTTTTTTATTACACTATCCATGTGGCAGCTGATGCTGGATTCAGGAGCTGTTTTTCCACCGTAATCAGACACGATGTTCTTTACCGGTTTGGAGAACACAACACAGGATGCTGCTCTAACAGCTACAGATGCCTCCAATCTCCTTCCTCTATCTGTCCTGTTGAGAGCGTAATTCTTCGTCTCTTGGTGCTTGTGGATGTTTTTTAGACAAACTACAATGTTGCCCTACAACCCTCTATTCGGTCACTTGTTCCGTTCTCGACTTCTTTATGCTCGCCGTACAAGCCTCGTACGTAACAAACTCCTAGCTTCTTACCTGTCAGGCTTTGTTTCTCTCTGTATATATTTTTAAACACGTTTCAGGGAACACAGGTTTGGTATCGACTCTAGATCCAGCACCAGATGGGAGAAAAGCAGATGCTTGGAGAGATGATTGAGAGCTGATGAGTTGCTGATTGATGCTTTAATTAAACAGTTTGCTGAGCTCATTTAACCAGAGGTCTGAAATGAATCGCTCTGGAAAATCTTTCCTTTATTTTTATTTATTTTTTTAATATGAAAACACTGAAGGTGCCCAAAGATGAACCACCGTTGTAGTGTTGTCTCTGATTTGCTCCGTCTCCCTAAGCTCAGGAAGTCCATTTGTTTTGCCAAACGTCGTCCTTCCTGAAGTGAACCTTCATCACGGTTGTGCTTGTAAATGCTTCTCCACGCTGCTGAGCTAAAGCATGTGCATCACTGAGATCTATGAAACAATACCCTTTTTTTCTACCATGGAGCAGTTTACAGCCTTGAGGCTCATCGTGGTGTCCTGTGATGCTTTTTTTTTTTTATTTTTTTTTTTATAAAAACAGTCAGGGAAAAGTTGCTCTCAAATGAACCGCTGCTGTTAAAGAATGCTGTAGTTGCCTTAATCGCTGGAGAGACCAGGGCGGGTTTCGGGATTTCTCCAGACCAGAATGTCGAGGCTCTTTTATCAAAAGGGTTTATCAACCTGAAGTCCAGCTGCACAAAATACAATCAGCGTCACACACCGTGTCAGACATATTTATCTAGTTTATAGTTTGTTTTTAAATTGGTCTTACAGGTTATACATATGTGAGTAGATTTTAAAGACCTCCTGGTTTTAAGTGTGTGCGTGTGTGTGTGTGTATGAGGGATAGAAAGCATTTGCACATCATATGATATCAGGTTATAAAAGTAATAGTTACATTAGTCACTTTATCACCCACAGTCTGTCGCCGCAAGGTGTTTTTTTTTTTTTTTGCTGATCACCAACCTCTAGATGGTGCTGAAGTACAAGTTGTATTGTGTGCGTGTGTGTGTGCGTGTGTGTGCGCGCGTGTGTGTGTGTGTGTGTGTGTGTGTGTGTGTGTGTGTGTGTGTGTGTGTATGTAACAGAGTGAGAGAAGCTGCTGGACTGTTTTAAACACGCCCTTGTCCACTTCCACATAATAATCGTAGTCGATCTCCGGAGCAGATCTTTACCCAGAATGCACTACAGTCTCAAACGTATAGGTACTCTGACGTCATCGTCGTGGTGGAGTTGGTCTAATAAAACAGATTTAAAGACAATCCGTTACGTTTTATCAATAAACAAGAAATACCTTTCCAAATTTCTACACTTTTAACTTTTTCTACGTTATGAGAAACGAACAAGATCGTTGTTATGTAGATGTTCTCACAAGATGTCCGGGTTTCAGGACAAGCTTTGGGTTTTTTGTTCTGTTTGTTTTTTGTCAGAAAACTTGGCCGTGATTTTACAGAAAACGGCACTTCACAAAAACACAGTGAGCTTGTTTGAGTTCAGGGACTGACTCTTTGCTCCAGCTCGAGGCCACGAACGTGCACAGAAAACATCAGAATCAGTTAATAGTATGAAATACGTCACGCGTCATACAACGAAGCGCATTTCTGTACAATGAGATTCAGAGCAAATCCGAATGATTAATCCAGACGCGAAATCATACAGGAAGTGAGTCGCTCTGCGTTGTTCTCACCACTGCAGGGTTTAACGTTGTTCCTGTTGACTAATCTTACACTCACTCTGCACTACACACTTATTTCATCATCATCATCATCATCGAGGGCGTGTTGAACTCAGGAGCGCTTCTTCTTCACTCAAGAATGTATCACAAATCACAGCAGCAGCCGTTTCACCACTTCACCTCAACTCCACATCTGTCTGGGTATTATATTAGACATTAGACACATGCAAATGGTTTATGGAATACCTCATTTGTCTTCTAGGTGTTTTTTTTTTCCGTGTGTTTTTTTTGTTTTTTTTTGCTTAAAGTTTTGATGCAGAAATCTGAACAATGGTCTTTGTGCATATTTTTGTACGGTTGTTATATTATAATGCTGTTATTCTAACGATGATATTACTGATGTTATCCTCCACTAATTAAAATGAGTTTTAGGACAAGACCCATGAGAATGCTTGTGAAACTGGTTTGTGCTGATTGTATTCAGAAGTGGAGCACTTTGTTCCCCAACCAAAAAAAAAGTGATTTTTATTTTTTAAAATGTTTTTTTGTTGTTGTTTTTTTTTTTTTTGGACATTCAGGTTTGTTCACATCAGTAATATTAAATCTGTGGTTCTCAGGGCTTTCCACATCTACAGTACAATTATGATAAAGTTTTACATTATATCTTAATCTGGTGTGTGATGTGTGTCATTTTTCTTGGTTATTTAATACCTATTTCCTGTATATTAACAAAGAGAAATTCCAAAGCAATCGGTGCTATATTTAAAAAAAAATCCAATGAAAAATGCAAATATTTTTTTTACATCGTGAATTCATTTACTTTGGTTATGTGTTACAGGAAGACTTGATTTTTCTTCCTTTTTTCTTTGTTTGTCTGGTCTTGTCTTGTCTGAACCCATTCCCACATCCCTATTGTCTGATTTTTTCTTCCTACACAATCCTGTGGTTATAACATCACAAAAATGTCTGCGTTTATTTTCAACTCGTCATAAATCCACAAACTCCCACTCCCAGCATTTTTACTGGTCTCGACTCCAGATCCAGATCCAGATGATGACCTGATCCCTGAAGATGGGCGTGTTTCGATACCATGTCTCTCTCTCTCTCACACTCACTCACGCACACACACATTACTTTTTATTTATTTATTTATTTTTATGCATTTTATTTTATGGCGCCTTTCAGAACACTCAATGTCACCTTATAAGCAATATACAGGTCACTGCATAAGACAAAACACACAACAAACAAACAGCATATACTGTACATATAACGTGCATTTAAGTCTCAATAAAACATGTTATAAGAAAGCCAGTATAAAAAAGATAGACAAAAAGACTGGAGCAGTTGAGTAAGATATTGTGGTGCAAGATTATGAAGTGCCTAATAAGTGACTAGCAAGATTTTGAATTGAACTCTATATTTTACGGGATGTTTGCATACAAACTTTACCTCCTATTTGCTCAGATGGTTTTAACCAGAGCTCAGAGCACAGATGCCTGTACTGTAGTCTAGCAGCTGTAATTTGAACTCTGCACCTTCCAGTCATTAGAAAGGAACCTGTGAGTAATAACTCGGTCACTTCCCTGTTTCTAATCCTGTTTTTTCTTATTAATTTTATTTCAGACTCTCTACATTCACGCTCCTAAGAAACAGATAGTGGTCCATTTTTATACATACATGTGCAACAGTGCATAAAAATAATATATAATAAAGATAATTTGCTCACTTAATCACACTGTAATCCAAAATGACTCGCGTTGAATGTTTTGTTTCCTTTTTTTTTTTTTGTTTACTTCTCCACCTGCAGCCTGCTTCCTTATTTCCTAATAAATCAGCTGATGTAAGAGCAGAGAGCCAATCAGATATCAGCATTTGTCTCCAGCCTGGGGCAATATCTTCTCTACCAACAAGCTACACACACACACACACACATACAGTACAAAATAGACATTAAGTGTAAAATGTTCACAAATATAAGGCCGATCACACAGAATGGTGATAATTGTATCATTTTTGATTTATAAGCATTCAAGTCAATTTGACCTGGAAAAAACAGGTTTTATTATTTACTAGAAAACATATAACACATACAGAGGCAGAAATAAAAATAAAGCTTGGAAGGAGGCAGCAGAGATCACTGAGTTGTTTTAATGAGTGTACGAAGAAGAATTAACTCAAGTAAGAGGAAAGTTCCTCCTCGCTCCATTTACACTGCATAATAATCCTATATATACGCAATCTGCTGTCCATGAAGATATTTCCCATGCTGCACCTCTTCATCTTCATCTACTCCTCATCACATCTCACACCAACAGATATTAAAGATCTGCTCTGGACTCACAAACATCTCAGAAACCGTCCGTCCATCCAAAATATTAAATCATAAATAAATCCTGATGAGGTTCATGTGTGACACATTCATACGCTTTGCAACAGACTGATTTTTCTTCTTTATGGTCTTAAAAAAATAGAAAAACTAATCTAATTAAACTACAAAGTGCAAATGCTATTAATGGTTCATTATAACTTGCAACACTGTTGAAACTATATACATGTGATTTTACAGTTTGTGATGGTGTAAAATTGTATTTTTCTCTGTTCTTGTAGAAACTTGTGGACACTGTAATGAAGCAATCGTAAGTATTGGTCATTCTCTGGGCTTCATGAGTCGAGTCACACACCTCGAGTGCAACGAAGAAGTGGAAGATGTGGTAACACTGGTGTATACAGGAAGAATCTCAGTGTTAGTAAAGCGCATGGTCTGGTTCAGTCTACTCATCCAGGACTAAGGTCTTCTGAGTTTTGTGTTTGTTTGTATGTATTTCAGTTCCCAGAACACAGGAACAGCACTAGCAGATCACAGAGATCAGGAACAGAAGGCACGCTAAAGATACTCGAGTCGCTCTGGTTTCAGATGCGCCGTTCATCTGTAGCTTCTGATGGACCAACGTCTTCTGGTAGCCGTTCTCCGAAGCGATGCACTGATAATCGCCTTCGTCCTTTTCGCTCATGCTGTCGATCAGCAAAAGGCAGCCATGTTCAGTTGAGACGCAGTCCTTCCTACTGTCCTGGTGGTGCCATGAATATGAGGCATGATAGGATTCCACTGGACATTTAAGGTAATATTTTGAGTATTGAGGGACGCTCTCAGGGACGTCCGTTTTGCCTTCTCCACGGAACCGGTCTGTTCTGGGGACACCTGCGAAGTTAGAAATGACCACATCTTTAATATTAGAGATAATCGATACTAAATGCATCCATAAAGTAACATCGTATATAAAGTTTTTTTGATAAACATGGCTGAGAAGTCAGATGACATCCGCATTATCGATGACGTCAGCCGTCATAAGCAACATCACATGAGCTGGTTCTAAAAACAATCCACTGTTTATTCCCCTTAGAACAGAATAACTGTTGTGTGTAATGTAATGAAATCAGGATTGTTCAGTCTGGGCAAAATCCCAATTACCTCCCAAAATGTTCAGCTATGCAAAACTGCGACAGATATTTGTGATGTATCTTGAAGTTGTCAGCACAGAGCAAAGCGCGGTGAAGAGCGTGTGAGTAAGCAGTATTCCAGCGTGGAATATTTAAATAACATTTGCATTTATTGCCAAAATGATATTTACATATATGTAAATAAGTTATGATAAGACTTTAGTACATTCTCATGAACAAGATGTACATGTTCTACTCAAAAAGGTCTTTATAAATAGACCTGGTATAGACTGAATAATAGGTTTAAATAGTAAGTGTGCTAGAAAACTCGGTCTGCAACCGGAGTTTATCAACAGTGCAATGTAGAAAGCATGAAGTAAACATGCAACCACCCACACACACAAAACCACCCATACACCCACCCACCCACCCACAAACACACACACACAAACACACACACACACACCTACCATCATCACATGTCGTGTGGCTTCCATGGGTTACATCTTGTATTGAGGATCTATATTAAAAAAAAAAGCAACAATCATCAGATTTCAGATGAATCCAAAACTCTATCATTGATTCTCAAATGTTCTACACGTTCTCTTCATTCTTCACTACACAGCTAAGAAGTGTCAGGGATCAGTTTCAGAGTTTAATCACTATAACAGCTCAGTGCCTCTGATTGCTCAGAAGGTTTAGATTAATATTTTATTACAGCAGCTTTGACAACAAGACAAATCTCAAATATTATTGTATTATTATTGTATATAATACTGTTTCCATAGTAACAGCTCATTCGGAGAGACTTGTACGATGGATAATATGTGGATTTATACACGTGTCATTTATATATGTTTAATCGTTGGTATGATGTTTATGCAAGCTTCATGGAAGGAGTCTCCAGTGTCAGTGTGTCCTTAAACTCCTGGAGTTTACGTTTTGTGGTTTTTCCGTATTAATGAACGCAATCTTGGATTTTTAAGGTGAAAAGAGAGGCTGATGATGGAAAGACTGCTGTTACGAGAACAGGAAGTGAGTGAGAACTTGTTTTATGGACATTCCATAACACAATAAACGTAGCTAGAAATGGATATAAAGGAGATAATGTGTCATAGTTAAACGTACAAATCAACAAGTCTGACACTTTGGGATGTTCCAATATTGTAAAATAATCAACTCCTCACTGCACTGACTACAGTATTATATATTCATTCATTCATTTTCTAACGCTTATCCAAACTTCTCGGGTCTCAGGTGTCATCAGGCATCGAGGCAGGATACACCCTGGACGGAGTGCCAACCCATCGCAGGGCACACACACTCTCATTCACTCACACACTACGGACAATTTTCCAGAGACGTAATGAACCTACCATGCATGTCTTTGGACCGGGGGAGGAAACCGGAGTACCCGGAGGAAACCCCCGAGGCACGGGGAGAACATGCAAACTCCACACACACAAGGCGGAGGCAGGAATCGAACCCCCAACCCTGGAGGTGTGAGGCGAACGTGCAAGCCACTAAGCCACTGTGCCCCCCAGTATTATATATTGGTTAATGCTATAATTCCTGTTGAAGCAGATTCAGTGTGACACTTTACAGGATAATTATCATTTGTGCTTTTTGTCATTTTTGTTATTTTTACAGAAATAAGTCCATCACAATCACAAAACCACATCAGAATGTAGTTAAAGGTCAGAGCAGGTGTACGTGGGGGTTGTGGAGAAATAATCCATGATCTCAGAATGGTTAGGTGGCTGCAAGGTGGGCTGCAATCGTGCAAGTGTGTGTGTGTGTGTTGCTGCAAACTACAAAAGGTGTTGCATTTGCAAAGAACACAGGACTGTCAAGTTTTGAAGACAGGCAAGAGTGACATCCCCAACCCCCAGCGACCCCCCCCCCCCAAAAAAAAGGATCAATAACCACCTTTTAAGCAAATAGAGTATTTGTTCATTTTCCATTTATTAATTTGTGTGTGTGTGTGTGTGTGTGTGTGTGTGTGTGTGTGAGAGAGAGAGAGAGAGAGAGAGAGAGAGAGAGAGAGAGAGAGAGAGAGAGAGAGAGAGAGAGAGAGAGATTATGACTGGTGATTATTGTAAGTGCTTGTTGCCTTTTTGGACTCCTTTATCATGTGTAATGTTGCTCCCATATAAAACAGTTCAACACAAGCCCAGACATTTTTAGGGTCATGATTGAGGACAATGTCCCGTGCAGAGACAAGCTGTTTCGTGTTGAGGTTTTGTTCAACCCGACCATCGAAAATACCCTCTCTAATGAATATGTTTTTTTAATTGGTTGTTGCATTAAATCTGACCAAGATACAATAGTGCTATTTTCTGATTGGCTATTGTGCAGCCCCTTTTTTTGATTGGCTGATAAGTGTCAGGCTCGACTAAGAACTCCAGGGGAGACGCGCTTGATTCCTGCCCAGTTCCATAGAGACAGCAGTGCGGACAGATACATTTTGGGCGCTGTGGCTTATTAAATATATAGATAAATAGTCAAAAAGTTTTTCTGCATGAGAAATACGATGTGTGGTGGGAGAGCGGGAGAAAAGTCCCAAATGCGTGACACTTGATAGCCATGAAGAATACATCTAACACTTATGACTAATGTTATACAGAATTGCATTTCGTTTTTTATCTAATGAACTTAATTTTTTTTTAAACTAAATTGATGAACAATTCAGTTTAATATACTGTATCTCTCCTCACTAGTACATCTTCCCTCACTAGTACATCTATCCTCACTAGTACATCTATCCTCATTAGTACATATATCCTCATTAGTACATCTATCCTCACTAGTACATCTTACTACAGTTTTTTCAACAGTAAAATCTATGGGGCAGTTAGAACCCATCCACACTGCTTTACCCTGACAGGAAAAGATGGTGACAAATGCAGCATAAATTCCGACGCCCCCAGACACATTTTGTATTTTATAGACCACGTGTCCACAAGACCACATTCGACAGGATGTTTATATTTACAGATGTTTCCTTAGTTTCTTCTCAATACATATATTAAGTCTTTATTAGCATTTTAACATATTACAAAATGAGAAGCTTTTTAAGGCGGTCATTGAGGCTCTTTAAATGTTCTGTTTGATGTTTTTGGAGTTTCTCTCAACCAGCATTCATTTCAGTTTGCTCTTACTCATATCTGTTTGGTGGTTCTTGTGGTAATTTTAGGAACACATAATGAGTTCATAGCTAGTCCTTAGACCTTATTTATAAGATAACGCTCTTTTATTTAGAACGCTTGTACATTTTGCATGAGATCAGGTTGCATGAGATCATGAAGCAAAAGATGGGCAAATGTAACAAAGAGCTGGACTTGAGACATAATTGCAACTTGTTAAAACATTCTGACTTCATAGCTGCAATGCCACAACATCCCTTTGTTAAACAGGAAGAACATTATAACATGCACGTCTCTGCACTCTTGCATATGTTGTGTACACAAACAAAGGGTACATACAAACACCTCAACCTGCAAAGCTGCAGCTTTCCTGCATTGCTTTTTTTTATTATTTTTTTTTATCTTGCTAAAACTATGATTTGACCTTAAAATCAAATTTCCAGAGCAGGAAATAATTCAACACGAGCTGGTCTGAACACGTACCTATCATCAGCCGAACACTCCTCCGAGTCCCAGCTGCAATACGGGTCCCGGGCAATGACACACGACTTACAGTCTTTCCCGTAAATGCTGCAGTTGGACAGGTCAATCTGGACCACCTCGGTGCTGGAGCTCACAAAGAGCTTTTTCTGGAACAATAACAAAAGTAAACTGTTGACACATGAATGTTATCAGCTGAAGAACTTCTGCTTTTACAAGAATACACAGTGGGCCTTGCAGTAATGAAACCCAGAGTGATTTAAATACATTCTATTCTATTTACAGTTGGTCCTTAAACACATTTTACTGTTACATACTGAAATATAATGAAAGATCAATGAAACCAAGTCCATTTTAACGACAGGTTTCTACCTAATCGAGTTCTAGGCCTTGGTTTTTGTCTCAAGCTCTCTTCAAAATTGTTTCAAAATAAAGACCTGGTCACTAGTGGACACAAAATATATGTATGTGTGAATGAATATTAGAATCGAACTCCGTAGCTGTTCTGCTTGGTTAAAAAGATCAGGTTTTAATGAAATAAAATGAGAAAGCTCCCCTAATATACACAAAAGATGCATGTACTGGTGTGTTTATGGTTATTAAGAAGGATCTTGAGGCTCTTTAAATGTTCTGTTTGTTGTTTGTGGAGTTTCTCTGAACCAGCATTCAGTTCTGTCTGCTCTTACTCATGTCTGGTTTATGGTTCTTGTGGTAATTTTAGGAACACATAATGAGTTCATAGCTTCTCTTTAGACCTTATTTATAAGATAACGCTCTTTTTTTAGAACGCTTGTACATTTTGCATGAGATCAGGTTGCATGAGATCATGGAGTAAAACATGGGCAAACGTAACAAAGAGCTGGACTTGAGACATATTATAGACATAATGGAATATAGAGACATTATGAGACATAACTACATTAATAACGATATGATAAAAATGGCAAGCAATTGATAGATGCTGCTCCTTTAATGCCTTAAAGCAGTATCTATCAAATTGCTTTCCATTTTTATCATATCGTTATTAATGTAGTCATGTTTTCTATATAAATAGGGCTGGGTCAGTTCAGGTAATGAGATTTTCCACACAGAAAGTATGTCCCAGTTTCTCATAGTTCTCTTACAGTTACTCTGTCGAGCAGCATGCTATTGATGTGTGTCCTGGATTTAAAGAGCTTGTACTCGGCGATGATAAAGGGCTTGTCCTCCTGGTCCAGGATTTTATGTACATTGCCATTGTCTAGGGGGAGAAAACCAAAGCACAGATTTATTTACTTTAATTTATTATCTTAATTGGTGTCTTACATAATATAAAAATAAAAAACAACAACAAATGAGAAGAAGTTTAAATAATTAAGAAATTAAATCAGTGTGAAATTATGTGATATCAGTTTATGTGTACTGCATATACATCTTTTATCACTGTAACAGTATAATATCATCATTTGGATCATCATGAAACCATCTACTGTGAAGAGAGGGAAATAAACCAGACTCTGGAGAGGAAACGATAACTCAGAGTTGCTGTATATATGTAAATATGTAAACTACAAATAAAAATATCTGTATAACCAAAAAAAAAGGTTGTATTCAGACTGAACGGATGCTCCAGTGAGCCACATCACACCATTGATTTCACTTTTAGTATTTTCCTATAACTACCCCTTCAGTGAAGAGGCCCCCCAAACCCCACACACACACACACTCTTACAGGTAATCAACCAGAAACTAACATGTGGGGGTTTGCATTCTGCCTCTTTGGAAATTCTGATGATTTCATTGATACAAGGGATTTTATAGTCATGAGGTTTGTCATAAGTTTGAGATGAGGAGAAAGTGTAAAAACCTGATGAATGTGTCATCTTTGGGGGTCTTTCCTACACACATGGGGTGTTTAGTCATCCAGGGAAAAATCTCTGAATGTATCTGTTATCTTTATCTCTATGAGTTTCTTCTGTACGTCTTTATCACAGAAGAATCATATTCTGTGACTAGGAGCTTAAAGACCACTCCAGTACCTCTGAAGGTTCCTCGGTTGTATCACTGGGGAACATTAAAATAGACCAGTAGGAAGATCAGCAAGCTTTGATCGCCTCATAAAAAAACTGAAGATGTTTGATGTCCATTCAAATACTAATCTCCTCTTTTACACCAGAGTGATTTCGATCGAGGTTGATGTTAATGCGTATGTTGTGAACTTTCTGTAGTAGCAGCTCCTTCCCAAGGAGTTTAGAGCAGATCAGATGTTCTTAACAAACATTTCTTTGTTCTTTATCAAAGAAAAACAGATAATGGTTGAAGTCGATGTGGTGTGTTCTGTAAGGAGAGGTTTATTTAACATTTAGGGAGGGAGTCTCCAGTGTGAGGACTAAAAAACTGTTTTAGTATTTTGAAAAATTTCCAGCATAATAAGGGAGTAAACCTGTTGAGAGCAATAAACAAGATGTGGTGGCGTGATCCAAAGAGTGACTCTTCCCAACCCTGAAGTTATTATTTTCCCCAAACAGCACATCCTGAAGCATTTATACCTTATAATTACTAGCTAAGTCTGTTCAACCGTGTTTAAAATAACCGATAACACCCAAAACATAAAAAACACATGGAAATTAGTTGACTCATTCAGACTTTAACACATACTTGCTTGTGTTTCAAGGAAATGTCGCATGGGACTGGCAATATGATGACATTTACCGCATGATGGTGTCAGCATTTTGGGTCAACATGTGGCACAATGATTGTGTGCAATAGCGAGTAGAGAAAAAAAATAAACTAAACACATTTAAAAGAATCCTTCAGCAGTATTTTTTTGTGTGTGAGACAGAACAACAATGTTCTCACGTTAAACCAGAGAATTCTGAAATATTCAAACTGTAAAGACACAATCTTGTTATTTTGGAGGCCAATTTGGGGAAAGTCTGGAGCATCAACATAATTATTATTTTTTTGACTGTTAAAACAGGGAGAACATGCAAGAGCAACTTTGCGTGTCTCTCACTCATAGCATCTGTTAGTGATGCGTGATAAAACGTGAACAAACTGATCTCAGCTGCTGTAGAGTTAAAACATCATTAATAAAACCTACAGTATGTCCCGATTAGACTTCTATCCGTCCTGAACACTACCCGAGACTTAATCAGGTATTAATACGTCCTGAACACTGTTAAAACGAGTATCCCAGAGGCACTGGGATGGCCTATTATTTGTGAGGATCTGGGGACAACTAATATTACCCACAACTCCCTGCGTGACACGATGAAGGTGGAGATTTGCCATCGTCTTTGACACATTTTAGAAGGGCGACCATCAAGGGAATGGTCCATTAACTCATACAGTCTAAATGATAATGAATAATGAATGAAGAAATGGTTCGCTTAACTAGGCAACAGCGTTACAGGCCGTGTTACTTACACACTTAAAAGTAGATCCGAAAAGTTAACATACTGTACGTTTAGGTACCATGGCATGATATCTTAGTGTGTGTATTTTACTATTAAAAAAATGTTTAATTGATGGTACTTTGAGAAGTAGTAAGAGCTAATAGCTAATTAAAGCAAACTGGTGAAGGAGTGATGCTAAAATACTCCTAATGAGTGTGTTGAATGTGTGTGTGTGTGTGTGTGTGTGTGTGTGTGTGTGTGTGTGTGTGTGTGTGTGTGTGTGTGTGTGTGTGTGTGTGTGTGTGTGTGTGCGTGCGTGCGTGTGTGTGTGTGTGTGTGTTCCCAGGTCTCCTGATCTACTGGGACCCTAGCCAGGAGCACAAAAGCTCCATGAATGGACCTATGAAACATCCGGAACAGGACAATCACACTTAGTACATTTGAGTTTAAATATAGTTTACAATTGACTTTCTAATTACAGACCTATAGAGGTTTTTCTCAGTAAAATAACAGACCAAAATGAGTGCATGCTAGTGAGTGCATGCCATATCAGTGACATATTTTAGCTTCAGTTTAAACATCCTGCTTAAAGGTTATAACAGATATGATACGCCAGTGACAGGAATTTAATCTTTGTGCAGTTTTCAGATATTAAATATTGGCTTTAAAGTTAACTCTTTTTTATTTAAAACTCACTGGAAGGTTCATTTCCCTTTTTACCCACCTTTGTTCTTACACACTGACAATCAGTTTTTAAAATAAGTATTATATTCATAAAGCGTTGGTGTGATGAACTCATGAACACATCCTCCCTGACATTTCTCAGATTGCACATTTTAGGATGTGTAACTCAGTACTTCTGCATTTTGTTAACAAGGAAACGGGCGTCTGTGATTGTAAATATGTGACTTTAGGTCATTGTTTTATAGGTTAATGAGTCATTTTAGCTATTATTATACGATGTGTTCCTTATACGATGTGTTCCCATGTTCCTGGAAAACATGGACCTGACATGCAGATTAGGATTTCTCACAAATGAGTGGATCTAAAATGTTTACAGCAGCTGATATCAGTTTGATAACGTTTTATCACACATCACTAACAGATGCTATGAGTGGTTGCTCTTGCATGCTCTCTCTATTTTAACAGTCAAATAAAGCAATGTTGATGCCTCCAGACTTTCCCCAAATTTGCCTTTTTTTGGGAAGGGAGGGCACAATGAGAGAAGTAGAGAGAGCAAGTGAGAGAAAGACAGCAAGAGGGGGGGGGGGGGCTCACACACAAAAAGAAAGAGAGAGAAGGAATGTGTGTGCTATTGCTTAATCTATGTTTTAAAATTCTGCTTATTCCTGATCTATTGTGTAACATCTGTAACTCTGCCCCTAAGACATATTACCCTCTATCAATACACAAGCTGAACAAAATGCTAAAGTTGACACACAACAAATTCACAGTCTGAGTAAGAACAGTCCTACAGTCCTCACTACAGTCATTAGAACCGAAATGAGAGTTATTACTGAGGACATTTTAGTGCAAGACTCATTCAGTTCCTTCAGACAGATTTCTTGTCATGACTATAACAAATTCAGAAAGTGTTCTTGCTCTTAAGTTCCTCTTTACAGGAACACTGTTAGACTTTACAGTATAGATACAAACAAAAGAGAAATGATTAATAATCGAACTCTCAGAAATTCAAATGATTATCATTTCCCTTTTTAAGTCTGGCTCTCTTCCTCATGTTGTCTCACTACCTTCAACTCTGCCTTGCTCATTAGGGATACATTTCTCAATTCAGAATGTATCATGTAAATCAACTTTATTTTGTCTTTGCAAATAGATTTTTAATTGGACCAGATTTAAATTTTAATCTCTGACATCAAGTAGGCATCCGAATTAGGAGATCCAAAAGAGCATCCCTATATTGTGATAAGTATTACGATACTAACAGCTTAGGCTCTTATAGTAGTACAGCTTATCTATAGTGCCAATCAGAATCTAGCTGGGCTTGTCAAGACAACATTTATCTTAGCTACATCCTCAAACAAACAAGTCAAACGATAAAGCGTATATGGTATGGTGTATGTCTGCGTGGTAAAACAGATCAATATCATACGCTTCTTGTTTACAGTCACGGTCCTGACGATTATGCTTCTATTAAACAGAAACCTGCTCACCGAGACTCATGAAGAGGACATGATGGCTATGTCCTGACTTCCTGTTCACAAGTGTGTCCACCTGGATGTGTGTGTAGTGATAGTTGTTCTCGAACACCACAGGGTCTCGTACAGGTTTAATCCACTGCTCCAGCTCAGGAAGACTATCCATGAACTTCAGAATGTTTGACGATAACGTAGGACTGTTTTGTACACACTGAAAAACAGGGTTAAAATTCATTAAACAAGGAGTGCAGAGATAAAGGTGAGGATAATTTCTGTTTTATGGAACGGTAGTTTACCTCTCCAGGACGAGGTGAAGAAAAAGGCTCCTTCTCTGCTGCTGTGAATGTGTTGCTCGTGAAGACGCGAATGATGTCAGACATTTTGTAAATGCACACGGCTCTCAAGTTGCTATGGGAAAGAAACGGATTGATACAAAATTCAGACACACACACACACAGTGTTTCTTCTTCTATTAAATTATACCTATAGACTTAGTATCTAAGGGAACAGAAACACTGAAGAAAACAAAAGGCTACTGAAAACTGAAGTAACTTCTGCATCAGCCATAAATGGAAAGATTCCTGATTTAGCATTGAACCCAAAGAACACACACTTCCCAATGCAAAAAAGGCATCTTACAGCTAAAGTGAAAAATAAACCAGACACTGCCTGCTGTTGACTCAGTTCAAACTGTTGACTTAATTAAAACTGTGCCAAAGTGTCTCTTGTATAAATAAATGCTTCTTCTAAAGAACAGGACATATGCTTTTTTAGCACATGTAGTAGCTACAGTACCTTATTTGCCTGAGTGTCACTGTCAATGCACATTGGATTTCTGTGAGGATTTTTGGAATGTTAATGGAAATCTTTAACTATAATTAGTACTTCAATCCTGTGTGTGTGTGTGTTTTCAAAGTAACACTAGCTATAGGTGGCTAACATGAGCTCACCTGAGAGGATTTTTAAGTCATATGGTGAGCTCGCTAAGCAGGTTAACTAGAGAGTGTTTACCTATGACTAGCCCTAGCATACTTTATACTGTACTGTATCTTATTTCTTATTATATTAATTTGATAGCAGGATAAAAAGATAGCAGGTAGCTAGCTAGCTACTGATTTAGCAAGTCACATGACTTGTGACACATTTATTTACAGCATGTTTTACAGTTCCAATAGCAAGCTAGCTATGCTCTCATAACCTTATTTTAACATTAGCTAGCTTCAGATTAATGCTTAATGCTAAACTTAACAAGCATTAAGTGATCAGGATTACCTCGTATGATTTTGTGGCTTATTTCAATACGCCACAGGAACATTACTGCTCTGTTTTACAGTTACCTGATGTGTTCATTCTTGATTGATATTAGCCACCGGATATGATTTTAGAGTATCAGATGTGTAAATTCAGCACAGCATTTAAAGGTCATGTCAATAAGGTCACAAATGAGCTTGAGTGTGTTCAGTGCGCAGTTCATCATCAGGAAACATATTGCACACACACACATCATGCAAGTCACACAGAGCCCCTGGTCAGGTGCTCGATCAAACACGTCATCTTACTAGGTATTTTTGAAGAGGGTGTAAATCATGGTGTTTTCCCATTCAGTAGCTTCCAGTACAGCAACGTCCAGCAGCTCGGTATACGAGAGACGCTTCTTCTCATCTCCACAGAACAGGCGAGCAGTCAGCATGGATGTCCAGCGGAACTGCAGCATTGCTTTACTGCCACCGAGATCCGCCTGAAAGAAGAAACAGCTAGTTTAGTCTGGGCAGAGCGGATTTTCTGAGGTGTCTTCATTTCAATGCCGTGAGCTGTGCTGACTCAGAGCATTCATAGTTAAACTGCCTGAGGAGGTGAATCAGGAGCTATCAGGAGTCATGAGCTGAACAGGCAAAGAATGTAAACAGTAGCTGCAGGCGGAATTGATTTTTATCAATAAAATAACAAGTCAAACTCATTTCACAGTCACTTCAAACTCGTTTTTAATTTACATTTGAATTTCCCTTAAACTCATTTCTTGTCACAGCCCAACTATTTTCTATACAACATACTGGATGTGTATAGCTCATCAGGGCAGTGGTGACTCAAAAGGTTAAAGTTCTCAGTTGTTGATTGGATGCTCATGGTTTAAGCCCCAACTCTGCCAAGATGACACTGTTGGGCCCCTGAGCAAGTCCCTTAACCCTCATTGCTCCAGGGGTGCTAAACCTGTGCTCTGGAAGCTGGAAGCCCCCAAAGCTGGAAGATAAATTTCTAGAAATTACTTCTTTTGTGCAAGGTATAAAACACATTTAGATTAATTTCCTATAACAATACATCTTATCTTACAAGTTAGCTCCTGTTCTCACCATCCACAAGTTATAACACCTACAAGCACTCATTCTTTCACCAGACTCTCACAGCTTGTCATGTCATGAGATAGCAGGAAAGCACAAAGTGTTCAGTCCTGAGGATGTTCCCCATGTTGGAAAACTTCTCTTGTGACCATGTTCATTATTGAATGTCTTTGTCATGTCTCACTACACAGTGGTGGTTAATATGAAGCTCATATGAAAGTAGACACTCAGGACTTTAAGACTTTGTAGTGTTTTAGAAGTATTTCTGTTTTTATCTAGCCTACTAGGGCGATCTCAATCAGTCTTTCCTTGCCGCAGGTGCCTCGGGTTTGCTCATCAGGGACAAATATAAATATTAACTGCTTTGAGACAATGCACATTGTTAGTTATATAAAAGCTAAACTTCACTCAAAAGCTTTTTATTTTAAAGAGATGCCCCAGGATGAGATGCCAAAATTTGATATATTCTTGTTCATCAACATATAAAATTGTTTATCTTCAACCACTAAAAGACCTGACTCCTAGCCAGAAAATCATTCATTTGTTTATACTGATTGAAAATATCCAATAAGACAATTTCTATTCAATTTCTGTCTCCTGATGTTGTTGTCACTATAGAAATGATAGTTGCTTTAATATGTTCACATCAGTGCAGCTACATAGATAAAATTCTGTTTTTAATATTTATTCTCCATGTATTTAATTATTTATCTTTTTTGAACTCTTCCAGAAGAAGCGTATAGCAATCTGCTTATAAAACCAAACGTTTTCCAAACCTACTGCATGAAAAGTTATAAGAACTGAAATTTCACTTTTATTCTTTGTTCCTGATAAAAAAGAATAAAACACGAAGAGAATTTCTTGACTGCGGTCTAATCAATGTCATTTCTTATGAATTATATCGACCTCGTTGTTCTCTCAGGATCTGAATCGATCCTCATTGTAGCTCTAGAAAAGCAGAACTTATCATATTACCATGCAGATCTGAGAAACTCGAGGTATCCATTGAGGCAGGTCTGAGTTCTGGTTCTGGTTTTTCTCTATGTAGAAGGAGTAGACTTTTCCATCCAGTGATCCATTCCCTTTATTTGCTAAGATTTTTACATGCCTCTGCTCTGAAAACAGAGAAAAACATACTGTATTAGGTTAAGTTTAAGTAAACTTAAGTAAAGTTAGATTCAGTGGATAAAGTTTATCTGTTAGTATTTAACCTTTTAACATTTAAACACTAGTATAATCTCATCAAAGCACACCAGGACAGTAGAGGCTAATGTCCTTAGAAGACTGACGGCAGAAGATCTGGACTTCACAGCAGATTTAATTTAATTTAATTTAATCATATGACTGACACTCAGCTTTTTTGTTTGGCCTCATGTGCAGCCATAGATCAATTTAAGGATGTCATGGAAATAGAAGTCTGTTCTCATCAGCGTTGCTTAATTCATACTGTTTTTTCTGTGCATTTCTAATTATTTAACTCTGTCTTTGACTATTTGGTTTTGAGTTCGATTGTGTTTGAATATCGATACCAGCACACTGTCTGACCACTGCTTATTTACCTATTACAATATATAGACTGTGATTCAATAAACCCTGCACAAGCTCCTAACTCCTACAGTAGGTCCGGTGCTGAGACTGTTCTCTCATACAAATCTCTCAAAATGTGAAATGTTTACTGCTGGACGCAGCATGGCTCTCTCACCGATTTCTCTTGCAAGGGGAAAGATGTATTTATCTCTGGTCTCTCTGTAGAGGCCGCTGGGAAAATCTGTGCCCAGATCTGAGATCGTGTAATATAGAGAATCATCTGGAAAATGCACCAACAAACACAGAGTGTGTTATATTCATCAGCTTTACAAAACAGTTCAAAGGTCAAATAGGCAACATGCTGAGATATTTAACATCCACACTATTCTTACTCTGTATAGCAAGTTTAATAATTTGTCAACTTTAAAATTTGACAATATTAAAAAAAATAAACATAGAAAAAGCACTGGACAGAAATTGCATCATATAAGAAACGTTTTATTCAACATCCTTTTATATATATATATATATATATATATATATATATATATATATATATATATATATATATATATATATATATATATATATATATATATATATATATATATTCATTGGCTAATTATTTTTTACAACAAAACCTGAGAAAACCTCAGACATTTTATACATGCATACGTACGTTTAATGATGTTAAAGCGGCCTAAAGACAATGTTGAATTTTAGAACAAACAGATAAAAGTTTATGTGACGCTTAAAAAGAGGCTTACTGTAAACTAACAGGAAATATCACTTAAAACCTCCCTTACAAACGCTTATCAGCTTTGGCACCTTTACCCAAAATGTGGGTGTTACCCAAAGTGCTTTAGTAATGCCCTTCCTCTGCCTCTTCCTCCCTGTTTTTTTTAGAACATTTCAAAAAAGCTTCCACAAACTGACTCTTTATTTTTTTTCTTTCTTTCTAAAAAACGGAAGTCCCCATGTGCCAGTGTATTTGGATACACATATTTGGATACAATAATGTTCTTTTAAATCTAGTGCAATATTTAAAGTGAGTGCCATAAATATTATAAAAACAAAAGTGGTTAATTAGCTTACAGTAGTTTGATAAATATGACAGAAATGAGTACAAAAAGAAAAAAAAATGCATTAAAAAAATGCATTTTTTCCAAAAAAAAAAAAAGTCATAGTTCTTTTATAAATTTCTTATTATATCTTAATATATAATATCTTAAAATATATTATTATTACTTCTTTTTCTTGTAAAAATGCCTTCTATAATATTCCTAAGTAAGGAATTCTTCCAAATTCTCCAGACATGGCTTTAAATCTGCAGAATACTCTACCAAACCAAGGGTGCCAATAAATCTAAAACTGGCCAAAGCTTGATCTGTAAATAAAAAAAGCAGTTTTTCTTACCAACATGAACAGACGGCTCGTTGATTTGTGTTGGATACCTCAAGATGAAGCAGTTCACCTGCTTGTGCTCTGAACTAGAAATTCCTAAACGTTCCACATCACAGCAGTTTGTGTGATGTTCTGTGGTTCTACACAGGAACAGTGGGTTTCCGTTCCTCCCCTCTTTCAGCATGGAGATTTCATATTTACAATTCTGAAAAAATCAATAAAAAGATTTCAACAACTGAAAAAAACATGTATGAAAATTAAAGGCTGTAAAATTGAGGCCATGAAACGTCCTTCTGAAACCAACAGGACCATTTATCCAGAATGATCAAAATGCAGTCTGATGACCTAAGAGTATAATTATTTCTGTCTGCTTCATGGTGGGAGGCTTTTGAAGTTGCATCCAGTGTAACATGGTACAATGAACACAGATAAGCATTTGTTAAGAAACAGAGGAGTTTCTAAACTTGCTCTGCTCAGCAGTTTACACAAAGCGGATCAAAGCCACACTGTGCACGGCTCTATCCTCTATCACCACTCTATTACACCACACGCTACATCCATGAAAGTAACAGCATTGTGGATGACCCCACACACCCAACACAAAGGTACAGAGCATTCGGACCTCATGACCAGACTGAGTAACAGTTTCTTCCCACAAGCCATCAGACTCATCAATAACCGGACTGAACCGTACCGAGAACAACACACACTGTTTTTCACATTTTAGTCGAATGCTGTTTTACACAATACATTACAATACCTCATATAACTGCTGCTTTAATATTAAGTGTTCATTCATAACGTGATCCGCTGTGGTGACCCCGAGCAGGGAGTAGCCAAAGAAAAGAAAAATAAATAATAATTAATTATTCAATCAATTAATTATTCAATCAATGAATTAATCAATTGATTAATTAATTAATTATTTGATTAATTAATAATAGCTACTTTTGTAAAGTTTGTCGTGACAAACTTTGATGTTGGCTTGTCAGAGCAAGTATTTCCAAAGGCGGGAATGCTTGGGTGCCAATACTTTTGGAGGCGAGTGGAAACAAGCAAGTGACGTCACTTGAATACCTGTGATGCAATTCACCTCATTATACTGAGTGTTTTGATATATCACTTCCATTTTGTGGTAATTTTACATTTTGGTGGTGGGGCTGCACGTGACATGATCCAAATACCTATGACGCAGTTCCCCTCATCGTTCTGAGTCTTTGGATATGTCACATGTAAATGTTCTGGAAAGTTTTTTGATTTTGCATATATTGGGGGCGGTGCTGTGGAAAAACCAAAAGCCAAACCAGATGACCAGGTGTTTGGAAGAGGATGAAAACTAACCAGCAAACACGTTACAGATGTTATTAGTAAAAAATAAATCATATTGATTATAAAGCAGAAATGATCACATGCTGTAGTATGTGTGAAACTTACAGTAGAACTGTTCATGCATTCAGGTTCCAATATGGGCAATTTCACCTGTCCAGAAAGAAAAACGTGACAATATTAATATACAGAAACATGATCTCCAACACTATATTATCCATTTATAAGTCTCTCTCTCTCTCTCTCTCTCTCTCTCTAAACAGGAGCTAAACAGGTTTCTGGACCATTCCTACACCAAACATACAGTTTACCTTCGTCAGTGTTGGATGTTTTATTCTTGGATCGAACATGAACAGGCCCTGAGGTCCTCCGGCATAGATATTTACTCTGTGGGAATCCTGGATCAACGTCAGATTACCAATCATGTGTCCATTTGATGTGTTTATTGTAAGAAAAGCTCCATCTAGGACAGAGAGAGAGAGAGAGAGAGAGAGAGAGAGAGAGAGAGAGAGAGAGAGAGAGAGAGAGAGAGAGAGAATAACTCATATAACTTTTTTATAACTGAGAGAACTGTTTTCTTTGCTGCTTGTAATTCCATCCTGTGATGATTTTGGACCAAAGGTCTGAGCAAAGGTCTGTGGGAAATTTATGCCACAATTCAGGCTGAAAACATGAAGAAGACAGAAACACAAGAAGAAGATGAAACAGACCAGAACTTATGAATGAGGGCCATATCAAGTTGTAGGAGCCATGTTAGGTGTATGTCATGTGACTGCGGGAGAATGGGGGAGTTAGTAATTATGTAAGGTTAAAACACCTGTGTGTGGCTCTGGAAGCATGTCGGGGGAGTGTAGGAGCACATACTTTTTGTTTGACCGTATAATCACGGTATGAGAACAATATATGCATTGAGAAGCAGTATTGTTGAACTTGAGCAAATCACTGTTATACATTGCTATATAGAAACAAGCTTTCAAATGGATGGAGAATAAACAGCAAACTGCAAGGATGATTAACGTGTCACGAATTTATTGCTCCACACTCAGCTCCTCGGCGGATCTAAGATCATTGTGCCGCTACACAAGTTATTGTTTACTTGTGAAATGTGGGACACAAAACCACACCCAGTTAAAGTATATATTAGCAGTTATCTACATGATGGGTTTGGACACAAGATAAGATGGTCTGCTTGGTTTAGTGCTTCAGTTATAAACTGCATACAGTCTTCCCATGTTCAACATCACACTAATTGTTTCACATCATGTTTCGTTATATAAATGCAACTACATTTCTTCTACTGGCATACTTTAATTACGTAGCAGTTCACATTTCTCTTCTGATGAACTTCATCTCCATAGATTCATACATGCAAGATACTGGCGGGAAGTTATACACAAGTGGCGAAAAAATGAGTAATACAAAGCAGCACAGTGTCCGGCTGAATAGATAATGACTTTCATTCATCAACCGACGCTGCAAGGCAAAATTTTCTGAATAACTTTAAAAAACTGAATAACTTAATAAATTCAAATGACAGCTTCATCTCAGACACTATAGAAATAATAACATATTAAAATGAGTAATAATACTTATAGTCTTCATAATATTAATCATTATTGATATTATTATTAATATCATCTCACATTTGCACATTTGTACTATGTATTCTACCTCAATTGCACATTTCACAATTGCACATGTGTACATACAAATTGTACAGTATATATTGTATACTTCAATTGCACATTTCTCACACTTGCAAATTTGTACATACAAATTGCCTATATTTGTATATGTATATTTCAACTGCACATTTCACACCTGTAAATGTGTACACACAATTTCGTCTATACCAGTGGTTCTTAACCTGGGTTCGATCTAACCCCAGGGGTTCGGTGAGTCAGTCTTAGGGGTTCGGCGGAGGATAAGACACAACCGACTCATATGATTTGTGATGACACGTCCCCCTTGGCCATCATTGGCTGCAGGTGATCACGCAACATCGCTTGGCCTATCTGTGCTGCAGGAAATTTGGTGCACCCATTAGTTGACTTGTGACTGTCGTGATGGTACGTCGTGTGATTCCTTTCTTAATATTTTAATCCCTTCATACTAACTATGTCGAGCAAAAAAAGAAAGTGGTCGGACGAATATGTACAATATGGATTCACATGTATAACGGAACATGATGGGAGTCAGCGTCCTAACTGCATTATTTGCAATGCCAAGTTGAGCAATTCTAGTCTAGCACATGGAGATGGAAAATACAAGAACACAACACTCGCTGAATTGAAGGTGAAGAGAGCCAGATTCGATGAAAAGGCTACTTTGCCTGTTCTCGGCTTTGTACCCATCAACAAACCGATCCTCACAGCATCGTACGAAGTCGCAAAGCAGGGCAAACCAGGGCAAACCACACACCATTGGTGAAACACTCATAAAACCAGCTGTGTTGAAGATGGCGAATATCATGCTGGGAAAAGCGGCTGAAGTTAAGTTATCCCAAATTCCTCTTTCAAATGACACCATCAGCGACAGAATAGAGGACATGAGCAAAGACAAAAACCTTACCTCCAACACTGGCAGAAGTATTAAAAATTGTAGTGGAATGCGTGAACTATGTGCGAAATAGTGCTCTGAGGCACCGCATCTTCAGTGAGCTGTGTAAAGACATGGGCTCTGAATTCGAGGTGCTTTTGTACCATTCTAACGTTCGGTGGTTATCCCGGGGACAGGTGATGAATCGTGTTTTCGCCCTACGTGTGGAATTAGCCCTGTTTTTGCAAGAGCACCAACATTTTCAAGCAGATTGCTTCAAAAATTCTGAGTTCATTCTCATTTTAGCATACATGGCTGATATCTTCGCAGCTCTCAATCATCTCAGTCAACAGATGCAGGGAGGTGGAGTCAACATCATCGAAGCGGAAGAAAACCTGAATGCTTTTCAAAAAAAGCTACCGTTATGGAAACAACGAATAGAGAACGATAACTTCGCAAACTTCCCCTGCTAGATGACTGTGTATGTAAGATCGAAGATGTATCTGCAATCGGAGACATTTCTTTACCCACAGAACTGAAGCAAGCAATTGCCACGCACTTAGATGAGCTTGCAAAGTCTCTCAACAGATACTTCCCTAAAAGAGAGTCTTATCCAGCATGTGTGAGACAGCCGTTCACGTTTAGTGTTGAGACAACAGATGTCAATGATGAATACCTCGATGAAATCATTGAAATTCAGCAGAGCCAGGTCCAACAGCAACTCTTCAGAACAACAACGCTCTCAACGTTTTGGTGTCAACAAATGGTAACGTACCCTGTTATTGATAAGAAAGCTCTGGAGATTTTCATACCGTTTGTTACAACATATCTTTACGAGCAATCATTTTCGAGGATGCTGGACATAAAAACGAAGAAAAGGAACAGACTTTGTTGCGAAAATGACGAGTGGCACTTGCCAAGGTGAAGCCACGCATTTCTGAACTGGTCTCTGAAAGGCAACAGCAGAAGTCACACTGATTTGCAGTAAATATTCATTATTACGTTTTTGCGTGAAAATCATGTTTTAATGGTTTTGTTCTTTGAACACAGTGATGTTGATGCACGGTTCATTTTGTGCACCAGTAAAATATATACTTATGTTTTGAATTTGAAAAAAATCATTTTATTTTTCCAATTAAGAAGGGTTCGGTGAATGCGCATATGAAACTGGTGGGGTTCAGTACCTCCAACAAGGTTAAGAACCACTGGTATATACTGTATATGTCATTCTGTTACACTGTGGAGCTTCTGTCACTAAAACAAATTCCACGAATGTGAAAAAATGCCTGGCAATAAAGCTGATTCTGATTCTGATATTTATATTAGTAGAATTAATATTACAATTAAGGTGGAATACTGTCAGAGAAAATGAATATTATACATGTGTATAAATGTTATAGTGTAGATTATTACTCATATACATTTGTGCTAATTTTTGTACAAAATGTCCTCATCCAATTTGATCTAGATCTGTTTTCACGCTCACTCACACACTCTTCTGTCAAGTTCAGTGTTTTATCCTGACCAGGGATGTAGAGTAGAGCCCATCCCAGGAACACTGTGTGAGTCAATAACATACTCTGGACACCTTCTCTTAGTCAGTTCACTTAAGAAAACCCACACAGACAGAGGAACATGCAAAACTAGGGCTGTCAAGTGCTGACACGTTGTCACGCATTGAGAGTGACAGTCACGCATTCTGGTCTTTTATCTCACTCTCCGGGCCACACATTGTATTTCTCACACAGAAAAACTGACTATTTATCATATATTTATTATGAATAAAATATATCTGTCTGCACCACTGTCTCTATGGAACCGGGCAGGAACCAAGCGCGTCTCCCCTGGAGTTCTTAGTCGAGCCTGACATCAGTCAATCAAAAAAAGAGGCTACACAATAGCCAATCAGAAAATAGCACTATTGTATCTGGGTAAGATTTAACGCAACAACTAATCAAAACAAAGTTCAGCTACGAGCATCACTTTGACCACAAGTCATGATCTCCTGTTGCAATGTTACAACAAATTCACAACTTGTTTGACACAAACAATGACACTTTGACCGCTGTTAAAGAAAGTTTCCAAGATAATCATAATTTTTTCATGAGTGTCTGTAACTTAGCCAACAGTTTTATAGCCTGTTCAGTGACAACACCTGCTTAGAACAAGTAGTCTAGGCCAGTGGTTCTCAAACTGGGGGCTTTGAGATGGTGCCAGAAAACATCTGAGTAATAGAGGCCCCTGGATCCTTTTTTCAAACGTGACTGGATTGAACCAATTTGGGAGGCTATCAAAGATCACAGCCTTGGGTTTAGTGCGTCCACATTGTAATGCTGATGCCCAGGGGGTATTTTCAATGGTAGGTTTGAACAAAACCTCAACACAAAACAGCTTGTCTCTGGACGAGTCATTGACCTCAATCATGACCCTAAAAATGGCTGGGCTTGTGCTGAACTGTTTTAAATGGGAGCAACATTACGAACGAGATGTCACTCTTGTCAGTCTTCAAAAGTGGAGAGCCCTGCAAAACATCTCACAGACAATCCACTGACACCAGGATGGGATTCAAGACCAAAATCTGACATTTCTCAATTTGTTTTTCCAAAAAAAAAAAAGTCTAAAAAGTCCAAAGATCAGATGCAGAACCAAAAAATGCTCAGCTATGAACAATAGGTTTGTATTTTAAAATTAAACAAAACTAAACTAGAAATATTTACAATCATAAACAAATCTCAACTATAAAGCTGTCTGAAAGCTGCATGAGCATTAATTCAAGTTAACCCGAAAAAAAAAACAATTAAAAAATAAACTCCTAGGAAGTAACATGTTTGAATAATAAGAGCTATTATATTATTATAAGGACGAGTCATTTCTCTTACTTTCTCTGTTCACTTTGATCCGCGGTGTAAAGTGATGACTCCCAAGTGAGACTCTGAAAACTGTCATCCAAATTAATGCTAAAAGCAAAGTGTTTGCTTCTCTGAATGCCATCTTCAGTATACACTGGCTCCATCTGGGCCATGAGATACATTTATACAGTGAACACGGAACACGGAACAGTATGACGAAGCTCAAGAGTCGACTCTTGGGAGTCGATTCTTTAACAAATAATTTGGTGCTTATTTAATACATTTCTGAACTGTAATAATAATAATAACAATAACAACAACAACAACAACAACAATAATAATAATAATCCTAATAATAATACGAAGAAGGAGATTTTGATTACATAAATATTTATTTATTTTGTTATATTATACTCCTAATTTGTTCACTGTTATTTTGTTAGTCAGGTTTAATAGAAGAATTAAATATTAAACCCACCCTGAATGTCTAACAATATTTATAAACTGTGCAAAATATTTAATTGCGGGTTGTCAGTTTAGTTTGCAATTTCCTACATTACCCACAATGCAATTTGGATACTAGCTGATAACAGTGCAGTTGGATTGAACCCTCACTTTATCTCTATCTAAAGGAATTGATAAAGCAGCTCTTTAAGTCTCTCCAGCTCTTTTATCCAATCATCTCTGGATCAGATTCCAAAGATTCACTTTCATTCTTCTTCATTCTTCACCTTCACCGTTAGGATTTATTATCACTATCCAGCTTGATCCACTAGAGGGAGCTGTGGAACAACAATTCGTGCAGTTTTATAAAGACATCTGCAATAAACCAGTCAGACTTTATCATTTCCCTTAAATGACTGTAACATACAGTATTTGTAGACATAATTATAGTTAAACAGTTTTTTTTAACAGATTTAAACTTCTTAAATATGACATTTCTCAATTTGTTTCCCAAAACAAATCATCCATTAGGCTCCTAAATTCAAAACCCGCCTCTTAACATCTTCATGTCTCCACTAAATATTCACTTTATCAGTAAGATTTTCATCATTCACTACCTCACATTGACATACTGTAAGTGTCAACCTGTTTGCACATTTGCCTCTTGCACATTCCTGTGTATTTTAATATTTAAGACTACAGTATAATGCACATATGCACGTTGCCTTTTTGTACATCCCTATGTATCTCAATATTTAAGACTACAGTTTACTTTCAATTCAATTCAGTTCAATTCAAGTTTATTTGTATAGCGCTTTTTACAATAGACATTGTCTCAAAGCAGCTTTACAGAACATAAACACAGAGCAGAAGGTAAACATAATTAATGCTAAAGGAAATAATGAATAATAAAAGAAATAAGAATTAACAGAATAAAAATTCTAGATTATTATTAGATATATATAGTTCACAATGTGTATGCATTTATTCCCCTATGAGCAAGTCTGAGGTGACTCAGGCAGCAGTGGCAAGGAAAAACTCCCTTAAATTGGTAAAGGAAGAAACCTTGAGAGGAACCGGACTCAAGGGGGAACCCATCCTCATATGGGTGACACTGGGGGTGTGATTGTAATATACAGTCAGTTAAATGTTGTATTGGTGTAAGGATCATGGACTTCGGATCTCCTTAGTATCACAGAGTCTAACTGGTGATGTCTCAGGATTCTTAGAGTCGGCCTCGGCTCAGTGGACGTCCAAAGGCTTCGTCCCACAGAGGATGTTGGGAGCTGGTACAGTGTCTGGATGCATCGGGATGGGTACAAAGAGAGAAGCAGTGGAAAGGGATTAACATATCTGCTGTTCATAAAAAATGTGCAGGTCTGATGTACTAGTGCATGATACTATAGGACAGTGTTTCTCAAACTTTTTCAGCCCAAGGACCACTTTATCTTCCAATTTTTTTCTGAGGACCACCTACAGAATCCCACTCTAACACGCCCCCAAAAACCAACAAAACAGGAAGGATAAGCTAAATTTAAGTTTAATATGCAACTGTTTCAAGTCAAAAACTAATTATTCAAACACAAATGCAATGATATAATCAGAAATTATTATATAAATTTTTATTTAATTTGAAAAAGTAAATGTGAAATGAGTTGCAGCTTAATATGAACAACAAACTGCACATGTGGAAAAAAAATGCAATTAAACATACTGTAACAGCCTAGGTTCCACTTAATGCCATTCTGAAGAGCCATTAGTTTAAAACTGAGGTTGTGGGTATAGGAAGTCTATGGTTGTAACTATGTTAACAATAAAATCTTAAAAAGAATGTTCCCCTTAATGTCCAATATCACTGAAATTAATGGGATTTTACACATGAAACAAAAACTAGTACATTACAAAACGAATAGATCTGTGGATTGTGATATTTTCACTTAACTTTCTCACATGGTTTTCCACGGTGCGCTAGCTCCGTGGTATGCGGGAGTGTTGTGGCCAGTGGCCGTGACTCGGTATCTTTGGTTCCGGCTTCAGTGGGCCTTTGTGGTGCTGTAGTTTTTCTGCATTCAGTGGACGCTTGATCTTTTCTTTTGACTCCTCTTTGGTTTAGCCACCGATCCATTTTTACGTTATTAAAACACAATGTCAAGAACTGTTTCGCAAGTACATTAAAAATCTACTTAAATAAGTGATGATTTTATAAACACTTGCCTAGTTTAGGTCATCTTTTCACGGACCACTAGGGGTTGATGGCGGACCACTAGGGGTTGATGGCGGACCACTAGGGGTTGATGGCGAATTACTGACTTAGATATTCTGGAAACTAGCAGTAGTCCTGAGTTTTGTGATCTCAGAGAGCGTGAAGGATTGTAACGTGTTTGAAGACTAGTTAGATACATGGGAGCTAAACCATTAAGAGCCTTGAACGTAAGTAGCAGCAGTTTGTAATCAATTCTAAACTTAACAGGTAGCCAGTGTAGAGATGATAAAATTGGGGTTATATGGTCATACTTTCATACCCTAGTGAGAACTCTGGCAGCTGCATTTTGGACTAACTGTAACCTGTTTATTAAAGATGCAGGACAACCACCTAGTAATGCATTACAGTAGTCCAGTCTAGAGGTCATGAACGCATGAACTAGCTTCTCAGCATCAGATACAGACAGGATGTTTCTCAGCTTGGCAATGTTTCTAAGGTGGAAGAAGGCTGTTTTGGTAGTATGAGCGATATGATTTTTAAAAGACAAGTTGCCGTCTAATATAACACCGAGGTCTTTCACTGTCGAGCTACTAGTAACAGTACATCCCTCTAAATGGGAGTTAAGTTGTGAGAGTTTAAGTGCACTGGTTTTTGGACCTATGAGTAGTATTTCTGTCTTATCGGAGTTTAACAATAGAAAGTTGCAGCTCATCCAGTCTTTTATCTCTCTAAGGCATTGAGTTAAATTGGACACTGTGGCTATTTCATCTGGTTTTGATGAGATATATAACTGTGTGTCATCAGCATAACAATGGAAACTAATCCCATGTCTTCTAATAATGTTCCCTAATGGAAGCATGTATATAGAGAAAAGCAGAGGTCCTAGAACTGATCCTTGAGGGACACCATAATTAACTGGTAATAAACTGGAGGATTCGCCATTTAATTCTACAAAATGTTAGAAAAACAAGCCTGACCATGAATACCTGTGTAATATTGTAAGCGATCTAGAAGAATGTTGTGGTCTATAGTGTCAAATGCAGCACAAAGGTCAAGTAGAACTAATAGTGACATACAGTCTTGGTCCGAAGCTAAGAACAAGTCGTTTGTAACTTTAACAAGTGCAGTTTCTGTGCTATGATGGTGCCTATAATCTGACTGAAACTCTTCAAGGATGTTGCTCTCCTGTAAGAAGGAGCTCAGTTGAACAGACACAACCTTTTCAAGTATTTTAGACATAAACGGAAGATGTGAAATAGGTCTGTATTTTGATAGTTCATTAGGATCTAAGTTAGGTTTTTTTGATGAGGGGCCTAATAACTGCCAACTTAAAAGACTTCGGGACGTAACCTAAAGATAACGAGGAGTTAATGATATTAAGAAGAGGCTCACCAGCTTTATGTAACACTTCTTTTAGTAGTTTAGTTGGGATGGGGTCTAGTGAACATGTTGTTGATTTAGCTGTAGTAATAAGTTTATCTAACTCTTCCTGTCCTGTACTTGTAAAGCTGTGTAAAGCCTTAGGTGAGATTGTGTCACTGGTTGCTCTCATATGTTGAGCGTCACCTATTTTATTCCTGATACTTTCGATTTTATCAGTGAAGAATCTCATAAAGTCCTCACTACTGAAATGTGATGAATAGTGTGTTCAGATTTCTGGTTTTTTTTTTGTTAAACTAGCCACTGTGCTAAATAAAAACCTGGGATTGTTCTGGTTATTTTCTATGAGTTTGCTCAGGTGCTCAGCCCTAGCAGCTTTTAGAGCCTGTCTATAGCTGGACATACTGTCCTTATACGCAATTCTAAACACCTCTAATTTAGTTTTTCTCCATTTCCGTTCAAGGTTACGGGTCTCCCTCTTGAGGGTGTGAGTATGACTATTATACCATGGTGCAAGTGTTTTATCTCTAACCTTCTGTAATCTGACTGGGGCAACAGTGTCTAATGTGCTAGTGAATATAGCGTCTATGCTGTTAGTCATTACATCTAGGTCGATTGAGTTTAAGGGTACAGTAAGAAGTCCAGACAGATCAGGCAGGTTATTTGTGAATCTGTCTTTGGTGGTCGGAATAATGGTTCTACCGAGTCGATAACGTGGTGAGATATAGTTAGTCTGTTCTATAGGTAGTGAGTACATTATGAGATAATGATCTGTGATGTCATCACTTTGAGGTATGATATATGACATCTATTCTGTGTGATATTATTAAATCTAGTGTGTGATTATGTCGATGAGTTGCACTAGTGATGTTTTGTTTGAGCCCACGTGAGTTTAGTAAGTCCATAAATGTGAGTCCTAAAGCGTCGTTTGTGTCGTCAACATGAATGTTAAAGTCTCCTACAATTAATGCTTTGTCAAAGTTAACCAATAGGTCTGAGAGAAAATCTGTGAATTCTCTAAGAAAAACTGTGCTAACTATTTTTTCATTCCATATTTAATTCCACAGTATACATATTCTTTTATATTTTATTCTTATATTTTTGTTGTTTACTTTTATTTCACTCTTTGCTTATTTTTATCTGTGTCGTATTTTTTAATAATTGCACTGTCCATGGAGCGGACCTGACTCACATTTCACTGCTGGTTATATATGCTTTATATAACTGAGTATGTGACAAATAAAAATCTTTAATCTTGAATCTTGGAAAAAAGTCTAAAAATCCCAAAATAAAATTCAGAACCAAAAAATTCTCAGCTATGAACAATAGAAGGTTTGTATTATAAATTCAAACAAAACTAAACTAGAAATCTTTACAATCATAAACAAATCTCAACTATAAAGCTGTCTGAAAGCTGCATGAGCATTAATTCAGGTTAACCAGAAAAAAGACAATTACATGTTTGAATAATGAGAGCTATTATATTATTATAAGGACGAGTCATTTCTCTTACATTCTCTGTGGAAATAAGTGATGACTCCCAAGTGAGACTCTGAAAACTGTCATCCAAATTAATGCTAAAAGCAAAGTGTTTGCTTCTCTGAATGCCATCTTCAGTATACACTGGCTCCATCTGGGCCATGAGAGACATTTATACAGTAAACACGGAACACGGCACCGTATGACGAAGCTCAAGAGTCGACTCTTGGGAGTCGATTCTTTAACAAATCCTTTGGTGCTTATTTAATAAACAAACTTCCTAACTGTAATAATAATAATAATAATAATAATAATAATAATAATAATAATAATAAGATTTTGATTAAAATTTTTTTTATTTTGTTACATTATACTCCTAATTTGTTCACTGTTATTTTGTTAGTCAGGTTTAATAGAATAATAAAATATTAAACCCACTCTGAATGTCTAACAATATTTATAAACTGTACAAAATATATAATTTGGCATTTTTAGTGTAGTTTGCAATTTCCTACATTACCCACAATGCCATTCGGATACCAGCTGATAACAGTGCAGTTGGATTGAACCCTCACTTTATCTCTATCTAAAGGAATTGATCAAGCAGCTCTTTAAGTCTCTCCAGGTCTCTTATTTAATCATCTCTGGATCAGATTCCAAAGCTTCAACTTTCATTCTTCGTCATTCTTCACCTTCACCATTAGGATTTATTATCACTATCCAGCTTGATCCACTAGAGGGAGCTGTGGAACAACAATTTGTGCAGTTTTATAAAGACATTAGCTGGTTAGTTTTTCAGGTGTTCTGCTTTCTGTTCTTGCAGGTAATACCTGATAGGCTTCATTATGCTTTTTGTCTGAAAAAAAAAAAGATCTATTATATATGTCACTTTCTTTACAGACAACAAACTTATTGTTTTCCACTGAATTCATAAGGCAAACAAATAAAAAAATAAAATAGCATCAACCCCAGCATCTGAGTTTAAATGGTTTTATAGCTGCATCTGTAATAAACAATTCAGACTTTTTCATTTCCCTTAAATGACTGTAACATACAGTAGACCAAATTATTGTTAAACAGTTTTAATAAAATTAGCTAAAAGGAATGACATTTATTTATTTTTATTTGTTAAACTCTTGTTAAGCTCTTATTACTGAAGCATTGACAGAAACATGATATTATGTAACAAATAATGAGTAATATAAAAAAATAGACAAAGCTCTGGCAATCCAATTTAAAACAATAATGTTAATATCTATTTATCGATCTATCCAAATTTTTAAGCTTTTTCAAATTTTTCTCCTTCCAGTCATTAGAAAGGAACCTGTGAGTAATAACTCGGTCACTTCCCTGTTTCTAATCCTGTTTTTCTTTTTCATTTTATTTCAGACTCTCTACATTCACGCTCCTAAGAAACAGATAGAGGTCTATTTTTATACATACATACATACATACATACATACATACATACATACATACATATTTATTTATTTAAATCACACAGCACTGACACAGTTCCTATCTGGTTATAGTCAAAATAAAATAAAAATAATCAACACCTTCTGACCAATCAGAATCAAGAATTCAACCTTCAACCTGTCTTCAGTACATCATGTGAGATATATACAGTATATATAAAAATAATAAAGATAATTTGCTCACTTAATTACACCATAATCCAAAATGACTCATGTGGAATGTTTTGTTTACTTCTCCACCTGCAGCCCGCTTCCTTATTTTCCGAATAAATCGAATAAATTATTTCCGAAAGTTCCTCCTCACTCCGTTTACACTGTATACAGTAATAATCCCATATAATCAATCTGCTGTCCATGAAGATATTTCCCATGCTGCACCTTTTCATGCTCTTCTTATCTTCTTTACATGTGCTCTGGACTCACAAACATCTCAGAATCACTGCTGGGTTTGAGAAACCGTCCGTCCATCCAAAATATTAAATCATAAATAAATCCTGATGAGGTTCATGTGTGACACATTCATACGCTTCACAACAGACTGATTTTTCTTCTTTTTGGTCTTAAAAAAATAGAAAAACTAATCTAATTAAACTACAAAGTGCAAATGCTATTAATGGTTCATTATAACTTGCAACACTGTTGAAACTATATACATGTGATTTTACAGTTTGTGATGGTGTAAAATTGTATTTTCCTCTGTTCTTGTGGAAACTTGTGGACACTGTAATGAAGCAATCGTAAGTATTGGTCATTCTCTGGGCTTCATGAGTCGAGTCACACACCTCGAGTGCAACAAAGAAGTGGAAGATGTGGTAACACTGGTGTATACAGGAAGAATCTCAGTGTTAGTAAAGCACATGGTCTGGTTCAGTCTACTCATCCAGGACTAGGGTCTTCTGAGTTTTTTGTTTGTTTGAATGTATTTCAGTTCCCAGAACACAGGAACAGCACTAGCAGATCACAGAGATCAGGAACAGAAGGCACGCTAAAGCTACTCGAGTCGCTCTGGTCTCAGAGGCGCCGTTCATCTGCAGCTTCTGATGGACCACCGTCTTCTGGTAGCCGTTCTCCGAAGCGATGCACTGATAATCGCCTTCGTCCTTTTCGCTCATGCTGTCGATCAGCAAAAGACAGTCATGTTCAGTTGAGACGCAGTCCTTCCTACTGTCCTGGTGGTGCCATGAATATGAGGCATGATAGGATTCCACTGGACATTTAAGGTAGTATTTAGAGTATTGAGGGACGCTCTCAGAGACGTCTGTTTTGCCTTCTTTGTCTAACATGCGAAGTTAGAAATGAGCACATCATTAATATTAGAGATAATCGATACTAACTGCATACATAAAGTAACATCATGAGAAGTCAGTTAACATCCGCATTATTGATGACGTCGGCCGACATAAAACAATCCACTGTCTACACACACAAACACACACACACACACCTACCATCATCACATGTCGTGTGGCTTCCATGGGTTACATCTTGTATTGAGGATCTATATTAAAAAAAAAGCAACAATCGTCAGATTTCAGATAAATCCAAAATTCTCAAATGTTCTACACGTTCTCTTCATTCATCACTACACAGCTAAGAAGTGTCAGGGATCAGTTTCAGAGTTTAATCACTAACAACTCAGAAGGTTTAGATTAATATTTTATAAAAGCAGCTTTGACAACAAGACAAATCTCAGGTTTCTATGAATGCACTCGGTGTATACACAATATAATACTGTTTCCATAGTAACTGCTCATTCGGAGAGACTTGTACAATGGATAATGTGTGGATTTATACACGTGTCATTTATATGTACAATATAATCGTTGGCATGATGTTTATGCAGGCTTCATGGAAGGAGTCTCCAGTGTCAGTGTGTCATTAAACTCCCAGAGTAAACTTTTTTAAATGTTTTGTGGTTTTTCCGTATTAATGAACGCAATCTTGGATTTTTAAGGTGAAAAGAGAGGCTGATGATGGAAAGACTGCTGTTACACAGGAAGTTGAAAACAGGAAGTTAGTGAGAATTTGTTTTATGGACATTCCATAACATAATAAATGTAGATTTAAATGGATATAAAGGAGATATAGTCAATAGTCAAACATACAAATCAACAAGTCTGACACTTTGGGATGTTCCAGTATTGTAAAATAATCAACTCCTCACTGCACTGACTACAGTATTATATATTGGTTAATGCTATAATTCCTGTTGAAGCAGATTCAGTGTGACACTTTACAGGATAATTGTCATTTTTTTTTCTGTTATTTTTTACAGAAGTGGCTTCATTACAATCACAAAACCACATCAGAATGTAGTTAAAGGTCAGAGCAGATGTACGTGGGTATATAGGTAGGTTGTGGAGAAATAATCCATGTGTGTGTGTGTGTGTGTGTGTGTGTGTGTGTGTGTGTGTGTGTGTGTGGTAAAAGTGTAATAAATAAAGGTGTGAAATTCTGCTCAATACATATGTATATTAAGTCTTTATTAACATTTTAACATATTCTCCACAAAATGAGAAGCTTTTTAAGAAGGATTTTGAGGCTCTTTAAATGTTCTGTTTGGTGTTTGTGGAGTTTCTCTGAATCAGCATTCAGTTCTGTCTGCTCTTTCTCATGTCTGGTTTGTGGTTCTTGTGGTAATTTTAGGAACACATAATGAGTTCATAGCTTCTCTTTAGACCTTATTTATATGATAGCGCTCTTTTATTTAGAACGCTTGTACATTTTGCATGAGATCAGGTTGCATGAGAGCATGAAGCAAAAGATGGGCAAATGTAACAAAGAGCTGGACTTGAGACATAATTACAACTGGTTCAAACAAACTGACTTAGCTGCATTGCCACAACTTCATGAAACAAGAACATTACAACATGCACATTTTTTACAAGTTATTAACCAATCTAGTCTTGAAAATAGCTTGAGCGCAAATCTCTTAACTCCATTGGACACTTCAACTGTCTGAGAAATCTCGTAACTCCACCTCTTCTTCACTCCGCGGGAGAGCTTCGCGGCATATTTCTCCTCAAGATTAAGAGTCGCAACGAATCAACACGTCTTCTGAGGTAAATGTCTTCAAAACACTTCAAAACTAATAACTTATAAGTAACTTATAATTGAAAGTTATTATAAAGTGTTAGCTAGCCTTCACTGTTGACAGTTTATAAAGATGTAACTCTTTCATGCATGTTTGGTTTGTGTGTGTATTTTGAAGTTTGCCATGGTGGAAGCAAAGAGGACCTGGATGCAGAGAATTTGTGCTCAGACGCTGAGGAAGATGCACTTTGGTTAACTATTGAAGCCTTGTCTCTTGTCAAAAGGCTTAATGTGACCGCAGACTTTACTGAACACTGCTGGCAGCAGCGATGTCTGTGTCCGTACCATTCTTATCAATGACAGCATAATCTCCTATCTCCCTGCTCCCAAGTCATAAAGCTTGTATCTCCGATAAAACGTGACTTTGGGAAAATGTTGTGTTAATGTTGGTACACAACAGTTTATGATAGCAATATAAGGTATAATAACAACTTTAACGATACAATGTTAATAGCGTTTTTTAATTTCCTGAAAAATAATGGTTTTGGAGATACGAGGATTCCGCCCGACAATGACGATATATTGTGTACACAAACAAAGGGTACATACTGTACAAACACCTCAACATGCAAAGCTGCAGCCTTCCTGCACTGTTTTTTAATTATTTAGATTTTGCTTAAACTATGATTTGACCTTAAAATCAAATTTCCAGAGCAGGAAATAATTCAACACGAGCTGGTCTGAACACGTGTTGAATTATTTCCAGAGCAGGAAATAATTCAACACGAGCTGGTCTGAACACGTACCTATCATCAGCCGAACACTCCCCCGAGTGCCAGCTGCAATACGGGTCCCGGGCCATGACACACGACTTACAGTCTTTCCCGTACATGCTGCAGTTGGACAGGTCAATCTGGACCACCTCAGTGCTGGAGCTCACAAAGAGCTTTTTCTGGAACAATAACAAAAGTAAACTGTTGACACATGAATGTTATCAGCTGAAGAACTTCTGCTTTTACAGGAATACACAGTGGGCCTTGCAGTATTGAAACCCAGAGTGATTTAAATACAATCTATTCTATTTACAGTCGGTCCTTAAACATGTTTTACTGTTACATACTGAAATATAATGAAAGATCAACGAAGCCAAGTCCATTTTAACGACAGGTTTGTACCTAATCGTAATTGTAAAAAGCTCTATACAAATAAATTTGAATTGAATTAAATTAATCAAGTTCCAGGCTTTGGTTTTGTCTTTTCTCTTCAAAGTAAAGTTTTGGGTTAGTCATCAAATCATGAGCTGAATCGGATTCAACAGCCTTCATGTAAACACGTCGATCGATCCGACTTTTGAGTCAGATTTAAAAATACCTTGTACACATGCGCAGTGCGGTGGTACGTATGTTTATTTACATCTTAAACACAGAATCCGGTGGAAAGACCTGGTCACTAGTCGACACAGAATATATGTTAGGCACGTTTGAATGAATATTAGAATCGAACTCCGAAGTTTAGATCATGTATAAACCAAATTTGTAAACAAATTTACCCTTGTAAACATACCTGATGTCATTTGTAGCTGTTCTGCTTGCTTAAAAAGATCAGGATTTAATGAAATAAAATGAGAAAGCTCCTCTAATATACACAAAAACTGCATGTACTGGTGTGTTTATGCTTTTCAAACCTGTTTTAATGCCTTAAAGGAGCAGCATCTATCAATTGCTTTCCATTTTTATCACATCGTTATTAATGCAGTTATGTTTTCTATATAATCAGGGGTCAGTTCAGGTAATGAGATTTTCCACACAGAAAGTATGTCCCAGTTTCTCATAGTTCTCTTACAGTTACTCTGTCGAGCAGCATGCTGGTGATGTGTGTCCTGGATTTAAAGAGCTTGTACTCGGCGATGATAAAGGGCTTGTCCTCCTGGTCCAGGATTTTATGTACATTGCCATTGTCTAGGGGAGAAAACCAAAGCACAGATTTATTTACTTTAATTTATTCTCTTAATTGCTTATATATATATATATATTTTTTAATAAAAGCTGAACAAATCCTGAACCTGTAGTAAGATGTGACAAAAATCATATAATGAATCCAAAAGTTATTTCTGATTTACACAATAAATATCACAATATACAGCAAACTGCAAGTATGATTAGCATTATAAAAAAATGTAAAAAATTTGGTCTACAAATATAATGTAAATATAATAAAATAAATTATGCACCAGCATTGTTAAATGAAACTAAACTTAATATGATTAATACAAATATTATTTTTAAAAAAAATAAAAAAATAAAAATAAAAACAACAACAAAAGAGACGGAAAAAAGCAAAGTTTAAGTTTAAATAATTCAGGAATTAAATCAGTGTTAAATGATTTAAAAACAATGTCAATGCGATATCAGTTTATGTGTACTGCATATACATCTTTTATCACTGTAACAGTAAAATACCATCATTTGCGATTGTAAATATCTGTAATGTTGCTGGTGCCTTTCAGACAAACCCGCAGCCACCAGCAAGCTCGGTATAGGCTCGGTCACATAGCTGCAATTAGCAAAACTCGTGACACCTGTGCAGACCGCTACTTAAGACGCCAAGTTTTGACGCTCGGTGTGCGGACATAGTCTGTGCCAGAGTAGCGCGGTAATACGTATATATGAACCAATAGGAGTTAGAAAAAAGTTTCCAATTGAGCATCTAGCAGGCCTAGAGATTGAACCCACAACAGGCCAGATGGTCCCTGTTCTTCGCTCGGTTTGATTGTACCCTCTGTTTCAAACCTGGCTCGAAGAACGGCAAACCAGATGCCCTCTCCCGCAAGTGGGACCCACTGGTAGAGGACCCCAAGCCCCAACCTGTAATTCCACCTTGAAGGATTTACGTTGGGTCCTGGAAGAGGTGGTCTGCCGGACACTCCAACAGGTGATGGTCCATCCAAAAGGCTCTATGTCGCAACCCTGTTCTGACCACAGGTTCTTGCCTGGGGCCACGCCTCACCTTTCTCCAGGCACCCAGAAGCCATGCAAACCTTGGAGTTCCTGCAGTGCTGTTTCTGGTGGCCCTCAATGGAAGGAGATGTTCGGGCGTTTGTGGTTGCCTTCCAGACATGTGTCCGAAACAAAGAGCCCCGGACACGCCCACAGGGGTTGCTCAGGCCCTTGCCTATACCATCTTGTCCATGGTCACACCTTTGTCTGGACTTTATCACCGACGTGCCTCACTCCCAGGGAAAAACTGTGATCCTGGTGGTAGTGGACTGGTTTTCTGCCTAAACTCCCCTCAGCCAAGGAGACGGCAGAACCCGTGTTACAGCACCCTCCAGATGGTTGCTCAGAGGAGAGCCCACACAGCCAACCACAAGAGACGTGCAGCACCCACATTCTGCCAAGGACAGAGGGTCTGGCTGGCGCTAAGTCCAAGAAATTGGCCGTTAAAAATCCTGCGGCGGATTAATCCCATGGCGTACCGCCTGCAGCTCCCCCAGTCCAAGAAGATCAACACTACATCACATGTCTCCAGGCTGAAGCTGGTCCTCTATAGCTCCCTAACACCCCCTGTTGACCAGGCCCCACACCCACCGAGTCTTGTCGACGGAGCCCCGGCCTTTAAGACATTTTGCCCTCTATCTATACACAAGATGAACAAAAGGCTAAAGTTGAGACAACAAATTCAGAATCGGAAAAAGAACAGTTACAGTCCTCAGAACCGAAATGAGAGTTATTACTGAGGACATTTTAGTACAAGACTCATGTTCAGTTCTGTCAGACTTCATGTCATGACTATAACAAATTCAGAAAGCGCTCTTGCTCTTAAGTTCCTCTTTAAAGGAACACTGTTAGACTTGATACGAAAGTATGGATACGAAAAGAGAACTGATAAATAATCAAACTCACTGCACCTCATATGATTACCGTTTCTCTTTTTGCATCTGGCTCTCTTCCTCATGTTGTCTCACCACCTTCAACTCTACCTTGCTCATCAGGGATAAATTTCTCAATGTAAATCAACTTCATTTTGTCTTTGCAAATATATTTTCATTTGGACCAATTTGAAAATTTCATCTCTGACATCAAGTAGGCATCCAAATTAGAAGATTAGCCCAAAAGATCATCCCTATATTGTAATAGTATTAAGATATGAACAGATTAAGCTCTCTTAAATAGTAGAATAGCTTATCTACAGTATAGTGCTACTCTAAATCTAGCTGGGCTAGTCAACATGTATCTTAGCTACATCCTCAAATGAACAAATCAAGCGATAAAACATGTATGGTATGGTGTATGTCTGCGTGGTAAAACAGAACAATATCAGTATTTCGGTATATGAATACTTAACCCAGAAATACTAATCAGAGGTATCAGTTCTGCAGTCATAGTAATAATTCATGCCTCTCTTACACCAGTGACACAACACTCTTTTTCTATGCCTCTCCAAAGTTTTTACGTCTTCTCATCCTGTATTACGACTCATACGCTTCTTGTTTACAGTCACGGTCCTGACGATTATACTTCTATTAAACAGAAACCCGCTCACCGAGACTCATGAAGAGAACATGATGGCTATGTCCTGACTTCCTGTCCACAAGAGTGTCCACCTGGAGGTGTGTGTAGTGATAGTTGTTCTTGAACACCACAGGGTCTCGTACAGGTTTAATCCACTGCTCCAGCTCAGGAAGACTTTCCATAAACTTCAGAATGTTTGACCGTAATGTAGGACTGTTTTGTACACACTGAAAAACAAAGTTAAAAATTTATTAAACAAGGAGTGCAGAGATAAATTTGAGAGTAATTTCTGTTTTATGGAACGGTAGTTTACCTCTCCAGGAAGAGGTGAAGAAAAAGACTCCTTTTCTGCTGCTGTGAATGTGTTGTTCATGAAGACGCGAATGATGTCAGACATTTTGTAAATGCACACGGCTCTCAAGTTGCTGTGGGAGAGAAACAGATTGATACAAAATTCAGACACGCACACACACACACACACACACACACACACACACACACACACACACACACACACACACACACAGTGTTTCTTCTTCTATTAAATTAAACCTACAGACTTAGTGTGTAAGGGAACAGAAACAGCTGAAGAAAACACAAGTCTACTGAAAACTGAAGTAAAACTTCTGCATCAGCGATAAATGGAAAGATTCCCAAAGTAAAGATGATTCCAAGGCATCTTACAGCTAAAGTGAAAATAAACCAGACACTGCCTGCTGTTGACTCAGCTCAAACATACAATGTGACTATTTGCAAATGTGTGGCTTAAAACTGTGCCAAAATGTCTCTCGGGAGTGATATTCGTAAATGTTCAAAAGCAAACTCCTAGCTATAAGAAACTATCGAGGATTAACCTGAGAAAAACTGGATATATATGCTTTGGTTTACAAAATCAATTACAAGTCATCAAAAATTTAAGTATCAGAAAATGTAAAATGGCAAATACATCATGAGTCCATTATCTGTAAGGAAATAAATTTACTGCAAGTGCTATTTAGCTACTGTACTGGTCTGTCTGTGTGTGTGTGCGTGTGTGTGTGTGTGTGTGTGTGTGTGTGTGTGTGTGTGTGTGTGTGTGTGTGTGTGTGTGTGTGTGTGTGTGTGTGTGTGTGTGTGTGTATTTCAAAAGATTTACTAGTAACACTAGCTATAGGTGGCTAACATGAGCTCACCTGAGAGGATTTTTAAGTCATACGGTGAGCTCGCTAAGCAGGTTAACTAGAGAGTGTTTACCTATGACTAGCCCTAGCATACTTTATACTGTACTGTATCTTATTTCTTATTATATTAATTTGATAGCAGGATAAAAAGATCGTGCTAGCTACTGATTTAGCGAGTCACATGACTTGTGACAGATTTATTTACAGCATGTTTTACAGTTCCAATAGCAAGCTAGCTATGCTCTCATAACCTTATTTTAACATTATCTAGCTTCAGATTAATGCTTAATGCTAAACTTAACAAGCTTTAAGCGAGCAGGATTACCTCGTATGATTTTGTGGCTTATTTCAATACGCCACAGGAACATTACTGCTCTGTTTTACAGTTACCTGATGTGTTCATTCTTGATTGATATTAGCCACCGGATATGATTTTAGCATATCGGATGTAAAATCAGCACAGCATTTAAAGGTCATGTCAAAAAGGTCACAAATGAGCTTGAGTGTGTTCAGTGCGCAGTTCATCATCAGGAAACATATTGCACACACACACATCAAGCAAATCACACAGAGCCCCTGGTCAGGTGCTCGATCAAACACATCATCTTACTAGGTATTTTTGAAGAGAGCGTAAATCGTGGTGTTTTCCCATTCCGTAGCTTCCAGCACAACAACGTCCAGCAGCTCGGTATACGAGAGACGCTTCTTCTCATCTCCACAGAACAGGCGAGCAGTCAGCATGGATGTCCAGCGGAACTGCAGTATTGCTCTACTGCCACCAAGATCCGCCTGAAATAAGAAACAGCTAGTTTAGTCTGGGCAGAGCGGGTTTTCTGAGGCGTCTTCATTTCAATGCTGTGAGCTGTGCTGACTCAGAGCATTCATAGTTATTAAACTACCTGAAAAGCTGAATCAGGAGCTATCAGGAGTCATGAGCTGAACAGGCAAAGACTATAAACAGTAGCTGCAGGCGGAATTGATTTTTATCAATAAAATAACAAGTCAAAATTTCACAGTCAATTCAAACTCATTTCTAAGTTACAATTGAATTTCCCTTGAACTCATTTCTTGAATTTTTGTCACAGCCTAACTATTTTCTATACAACATACTGAATGTGTTTATCAGGGCAGTGGTGGCTCAAGTGGTTAATGCTCTTGATTGTTGATTGGAGGCTCACGTTTTAAGCCCCAACACTGCCAAGCTGACACTGTTGGGCCCCTGAGCAGGGCCCTTAACCCTCATTGCTCTTGGGTGCTAAACCTGTGCTCTCACGCCAACCCCCAAAGCTGGAAGAAAGATATCTAGAAATTACTTATTTTGTGTAAGGTATAAAACACGTTGTGTCATAATGTTACAGGAAAACCATCAACGATGGAGTGGTGAGATGAAGTAGACACCCAGGACTTAAGTATTAAGTATTTCTGTTTTTATCTAGCCTACTAGGGGCAACTCGGGGTGTCACAGGTTGTTCATTTAGGATCTCAATCGATCCTCATTGTAGCTCCGGAAAAGCAGAACGTATTATATTACCATGCAGATCTGAGAAACTCGAGGTATCCAGTGAGGCAGGTCCAAGTTCTGGTTCTGGTTCTGCTCTATGTAGAAGGAGTAGACTTTTCCATCCAGTGATCCATTCCCTTTATTTGCTAAGATTTTTACATGCCTCTGCTCTGAAAACAGAGAAAAACATACTGTATTAGGTTAAGTTTAAGTAAGCTTAAGTAAAGTTAGATTCAGTGGATAAAGTTCATCTGTTAGTATTTAACCTTTTAACATTTAAACACTAGTATAATCTCATCAAAGCACACCAGGACAGAAGAGTCCTCAAACTCTATTGTCCTTAGAAGACTGACGGCAGAAGATCTGGACTTCACAGCAGATTTAATTGGAGGTCATATGACTGACACCCAGCTTTTTTGTTTGGCCTCATGTGCAGCCATAGATCAATTTAAGGAAGTCATGCAAATTAACAAGTCTGTACTCTGAACATCAGCGTTGTTTAGACAAACATGATACACACGTCTCCCAGAAATCTTGTTGAATACAACCAATCAGATGACGAGCTCAAAGCTCTTGAATTGTTTGAACTATCAGAAGTCTGGCCAGTCTGTCTATTCTGTTTTTGGCTCACCACATAATGACATAATTTCCAGTTAGTAAATGTGAAGTCTTATCGTATTAATTCATACTGGTTTTTCTGTGCATTTCTAATTTTTTAACTCTGTCTTTGACTATTTGTATTTGAGTTCGATTGTGTTTGAATATCGATACCAGCACACTGTCTGACCACTGCTTATTTACCTATTACAATATATAGACTGTGATTCAATAAACTCTGCACAAGCTCCTAACTCCTACAGTAGGTCCTGTGCTGAGACTGTTCTCTCATACAAATCTCTCAAAAATGTGAATGCAGCATGGCTCTCTCACCAATTGGTCTTGCCAGCGGCCAGATGTATTTATCTCTGGTCTGTCTGTAGAGGCCGCTGGGAAAATCTGTGTCCAGATCTGAGATCGTGTAATATAGAGAATCATCTGGAAAACGCACCAACAAAAAAGGGCATATTATATACTCTTAGAATTCATCAGCTGTACTAGAGGTCAAATAGGCAACATGCTGAGATATTTAACATCCACAATTTTAGTATTTGACAATATTTAAAAAAAAAATAGTTGAAAACATAGAAAAAGCACAGGACAGACTTTGCATCATACAGTATAAGAAACTTTTTATTCATCATACTTTATTTTCCCCAAAACCTGACAAACCCTCAGCACATTTTACATGTGCGTATGTACGTTTAATGAGGTTAAAGCAGCCTAAAGACAGCTTCTAGCAGCACTGTTACTGAAATACAATATCATGCAAACAAACTGATAAAAGTTTAGGTGACACTTAAAAAATAAGCTTAAATTAACAGGAAACATCAGTTTAAACACCAGTTAAAACCTCCCCTACAAATGCTTATCAGCTTTGCACCTTTACCCACAAAAAAAACCCGATGTCCTCCTGAGCCAGTGTAAAGATACTGCATGACTATGTGGACTGGAATATTTTTTCAATGTCATAGTGTCAGTGTCATAGTTCAGTTATAACAGGTTTTCTTGTAAAAATGCCTTATACTATATTCCTACTGTAAGTAAGGAATTCTTCCAAATTCTCCAGAACTTTTCACATGGACATGGCTTTAGGTCTGCAGAATACCAAACCAAGGGTGCCAATAAATCTAAACCTGGCCAAAGCTTGATCTGTAAATCTTTTGGCTTTCTTACCAACATGAACAGACGGCTCATTGATTTGTGTTGGATACCTCAAGATGAAGCAGTTCACCAGCTTGTGCTCTGAACTAGAAAGTCCTAAACGTTCCACATCACAGCAGTTTGTGTGATGTTCTGTAGTTCTACACAGGAACAGTGGGTTTCCGTTCCTCCCCTCTTTCAGCATGGAGATTTCATATTCACAATTCTGAAAAAATCAATAAAAAGATTTCAACAACTGAAAAAAAAAACATGTATGAAAAATAAAGGCTGTATAATTGAGTCCAACAGACATCCTTCTGAAACCAACAGATGTCACAGGACCATTTATCCAAAAAGATCAAAATGCTGTCTGATGATCTAAAAGTATAATTGTCTTCTTCATGGTGGGAGGCTTTTGAAGTTGCATCCGGTGTAACATGGTACAATGAACACAGAGAAGCATTTGTTAGGAAACAGGGGAGTTTGAAACAGAGGAGCTTGCTCTGCTCAGCAGTTTACACAAAGCGGATCAGAGCCACACTGTGCACGGCTCTATCCTCTATCACCACTCTATTACACCACACACTACATCGGCGAAAGCAACAGCATTGTGGATGACCCCACACACCCAACACACCTCAAAGACCACACACACCCCACACACCTCACATACCCCAAAGCATTCGGACATCATGACCAGACTGAGTAACAGTTTCTTCCCAAAAGCCATCAGACTCCTCAATAACCAGACTGAACTGTACCGAGCACAACACACACACACACACACACACACACACACACACACACACACACACACACACACACACACTCAACTGTATGGACTACACTGACCTACACCAAAATACACACTCATCCAATATACATCCATGTCTACAGCACCACCATATTAAACTGTTTACATGCTGTTCTGCACACAGTTTCTGCTCTTTACTCATGCTGTGTTACACAATACATTACAATACCTCATATAACTGCTGCTATAATATTAAGTGTTCATTCCGGTATTTCTGCACATGCACAATAGAACATACAGTATGTACTTTGGCCGGCGCTGCTTTTGTTGATTGTCTTTTGTCTTGCAGTGTTTGCAGCAGGTTGCACAGATGCACGTTGTCTCATTTCACTGTGTACTGCATCAGCTGTATATGGTTGAAATGGCAATAAAAGCTTCTTGACTTGACTCCTATCCAGCGTCTTAGATGTTCTACATACTTAGTTAAATGTAACCGTAGACGGATAAAAGTAGGATATAGAGTTCGATAATAAATTGGAGATGTTAATAAAAGTTCTTCTTTATATAGAATCTGTTTATAAAAACATTTTGACGTGTTCATTGAAAAGAAGTCAGTGAACATCTTTGAGTCTAAGTCTAAGAAGGTTCATTTACAATTATTTAGTGTTTATTAATTATGTTAGATTGTAGAAGCCAACATTCTGTTTTACTTATTCTTCTTAGACAAAAATAAATAATTTGCTGCTCCTCCTAGGCCTTTCGAGCCACATGCACCAAAATCAGATATGTCGTAGACCCTTTAGTTTGTTTCTATTACTTTTCTATGCTAACTGAGTACCGGTACTCATGGTCACGGGTCTCAGAGTGGCATTTTTTTGCTATAGACACCTATTATAAATTTTAGAGGTTTATAACCCAGCCAGCTTTCAAGCTATCTACACCAACCTTGGCCAGCTCCTTTAGGGTGATACTCTGGACAAAGGTTTAAACTGGTGTACTGATGGCCTTTCGGTTTTCCCACAGACGCGCCCCCAAAATACGCAAAATCAAAAAACTTTTCACAACATTGACATGTGACATATCAAAACACTCAGAACAATAGCGGAACTTCCTCATGGGTATTTGGATCATGTCATGTGCAGCCCCACCCACAAAAAATGTTTTTACGCGTGATACAAAATGGACATGTGATGTATCAAAACATTCAGCAGAATGAGGTGAATTGTGTCACGTGTATTCAAGTGATGTCTCATGCTCTTATCCACTCCCTTGAAAATATTGGCACCTGAGCATACCCGCCTTTGGAAATACTTGCTCTGACAAGCCAACATCAAAGTTTGTCACAACAAACTTTATAAATGTAGTTATTATTATTATTTATTTATTTATTTATTTTTATTATATGAATTGATTAATTAATTGATTTATTTTTATTCCTTCGGCTACTCCTTGTTCGGGGTCACCACAGCGGATCACATTATTCTAAATATTATTATTATTATTATTATTATTATTATTATTATTATTATTATTATTATTATTATTATTAATAATAATAATAATAATAAAATAATTCTTTCTCAACATTAATCAACTATTTGATCCTTTCTAAAAAATTGTTGTTCATGAACATCTCGCAAAAAGTAAAAACTCCAAAAAGTAATGGAACTTATTTCAACTTACACATTCTTTTAATTATAGAGATGTTTTAATATTTACATTTACCCTTAACCAGAGTGACGTACACTTTATCTGCTTGAGGCTTAAGGGCCTTGCTCAGGGGCCCAACAGGGGCAGCTTGGTGGAGCTGGGGTTTGAACTCACAACCTTCTGATCTGTAATTCACTAGATTACCACATCCCACAGAATGAATCACAGTGTACTGTGCTCTCTACATACAGTAAGGGTTCTACATAAAGCTACATAAAACTTCTAATGGTCCAGAGCTCCAGGCAAGAAATCTTACATTTTATTTCTTTTAATTTAAAGAAATTAAAATATAGTCACCCTGTTTACAAACCAGATGACCAGATGTTTAGAAGAGGATGAAAACTAACCAGCAAACATGTTACACACTTTATTAGTTAAAAATAAATCATATTGATTATAAAGCAGAAATGATGTGTAAAACTTACAGTAGAACTGTTCATGCATTCAGGTTCTAATATGGGCAATTTCACCTGTCCAGGAAGAAAAATGTGACAATATTAATATACTTTATTATTATTTGAATAATAATATTTGAAATTACAGACTGTAGGAACTCAGATCCAAAGATACACATTAGTAAGGGATCATTCTCCAAAAAGGCTTAAATATTCTAAAGGAATATGTTTAGAGCTCTAATGACTTTCCGTACTCAGATGTTAGTATGGAAGCTTTCAATCAATTTGTTTTCTTACACATGACAGTCTAGAAATTTTAAAAAGGGTTAAAGTCTAATGGTGCTGTAGGATTCCTGTGTCGCCTCGACTACTAGACTGATGCAACTAATGCAAACATAAAGAAATACGGAGACTTAAATTAAATTAAACAGGTTTCTGGACCATTCCTCAAGAAATCCTTACAAATTTTATAATGATATGAATTATGAATACATCTCTTGTCTCTTTCCTGTTGTCCCATTGTTATTCATTTTATAATAATAAAATGGTAGTAATTTACATACGGTAATGAGTAACATATGGAAAGAGATGCTGGGATACAGTTTACCTCCGTCAATGTTGGATGTTTTATTCTTGGATCGAACATGAACAGGCCCTGAGGTCCTCCGGCATAGATATTTACTCTGCGGGAATCCTGGATCAGCCTCAGGTTATCAATCGTGTGGGCATTTGATGTGTTTAATGTAAGAAAAGCTCCATCTAGGACAGTGAGAGAGAGAGAGAGTGAGAGAGAGAGAGAGAGAGAGAGAGAGAGAGAGAGAGAGAGAGAGAGAGAAAGAGAGAGAGAGAGAGTGATAAAAAAAAGTTATATGAATAACTCATATAACTTTTTTTTTTTATATAACTGAGAGAACTGTTTTCTTTGCTGCTTGTGACTTCATCCTGTGATGATTTTGGAGCAAAGGTCTGAGCAAAGGTCTGTGGGAAATTTATGCCAAAATTCAAGCTGAAAACATGAAGAAGACAGAAACACAAGAAGAAGATGAAAAAGACCAGGACTCTCCCTGAACTTATGAATGAGGCACATATCAAGTTATTGTTTACTTTTGATATGTGGGGACACAAATCCACACCCAGTTAAAGTATATTTGCATTTATCCGCATGATGGATTTGGACACGAGTCAAGATCGTCTGTTGGTTTAGTGCTTCAACATCACACTTTAATTGTCTCACATCCTGTTTCTATATAACTGCAACTCCATTTCTTCTTCTGGCATCTTTTAATTACGTAGCAGTTCACATTTCTGATGAACTGCATTGCTGCATGACATGACTTCATCTCCATAGATTCATACATGCAAGATGTTATACAACACAACCGGCAAAAAATGATGAGTAATACAAAGCAGCACAGTGTCCGGCTGAATACATAAAGACTTTCATTCATCAACCGACGCTGCAATTTTCTGAATAACTTTAAAAAACTGAATAACTTAATAAATTCAAATGACAACTTCAGCTCAGACACTATAGAAATAATAAGATATTAAAATGAGTATTAATACTTATAGTCTTCATAATATTAATCATTATTGATATTATTATTAATATTGATACTAGTAGTATCAATATTACAATTAAGGTGGAATACTGTCAGAGAAAATGAACCTTATACATGTGTATAAATGTTATAGTGTAGATTATTACTCATATATATTTGTGCTCATTTTTGTACAAAATGTACAAATTTCATCCAATTTGATCTAGATCTGTTTTCACGCTCACTCACACACTCTTCTGTCAAGTTCAGTGTTTTATCCTGACCAGGGATGTAGAGTAGATCCGGAGCCCATCCCAGGAACACTGTGTGAGTCAATAACATACTCTGGACACCTTCTCTTAGTCAGTTCACTTACTGATGGAACCCAAAGAAAACCCACACAGACACAGGAGGAACATGCAAAACATCTCACAGACAATCCACTGACACCAGGATGGAATTCAAGACCAAGGACAAGCAAAGTAAAACTTCTTAAATCTGACATTTCTCAATTTGTTTCCTAAAAAAGTCAATTAAAAGTAAAAAAGACAATTAAAAAAATAAACTTATAGAAAGTAACATGTTTGAATAATGAGAGCTATTATATTATTATAAGGACGAGTCATTTCTCTTACTTTCTCTGTTCACTTTGATCCGCGGTGTAAAGTGATGACTCCCAAGTGAGACTCTGAAAACTGTCATCCAAATTAATGCTAAAAGTAAAGTGTTTGCTTCTCTGAATGCCATCTTCAGTATACACTGGCTCCATCTGGGCCATGAGAGACATTTATACAGTAAACACGGAACCGTATGACGAAGCTCAAGAGTCGAATCTTGGGAGTCGATTCTTTAAGAAATCCTTTGGTGCTTTATTAAACAAACTTCTGAACTGTAATAATAATAATAATAATAATAATAATAATAATAATAATAATAATAATAATAATACGAAGAATATTTTGATTAAAAAATATTTTGTTATTTATTTAGTTATATTATACTCCTAATTTGTTCACTGTTATTTTGTTAGTCAGGTTTAATAGAAGAATTAAATATTAAACCCACCCTAAATGTCTAACAATATTTATAAACTGTACAAAATATTTAATTTTGGGTTTACAGTGTAGTTTGCAATTTCCTACATTACCCACAATGCCATTCGGATACCAGCTGATAACAGTGCAGTTGGATTGAACTCTCACCTTTACCTCTATGTAAAGGAATTGATGAAGCAGCTCTTTAAGTCTCTCCAGGTCTCTTATCTAATCATCTCTGGATCAGATTCCAAAGCTTCAACTTTCATTCTTCTTCATTCTTCACCTTCACCATTAGGATCTATTGTCACTACTTAGCTTGATCCACTAGAGGGAGCCGTGGAACAACAATTTGTGCAGTTTGGTTAGTTTTTCAGGTGTTCTGCTTTCTGTTCTTGCAGGTAATATCTGATAGGCTTCATTATGCTTTTTGTCTGAGAATAAAATGATCTATAATATATGTCACTTTCTTTAGAGACAACAAACTTATTGTTTCACTTTTCTACTGAATCCATAAGGCTAAACAAACAATCAAACAAATAAACAAACAAACAAATAAAATAGCCAGCATTTTAGTTTAAATGGTTGTATAGCTGCATCTGTAATAAACAAGTCAGACTTTCTCATTTTTCTTAAATAACTGTAACATACAGTATCTGTAGACCAAATTATAGTTAAACAGTTTTAGCTTTAAATAGAATGACATTTATTTATTTTTATTTGTTAAACTCTTGTACTCTTTTTAAGCTCTTATTACTGAAGCACAGACAAAAACATGAGCTCTCTGTCTGTCTGCCTCTCTCTCTGGCCAGAAAGTGTTAATTAATTGTGTCTGTCTAGATAGATAGATAGATAGATAGACAGACAGACAGATAGATAGATAGATGGTGACGTTTCTTGTAAGGAGACAGACATTTAACATCTATGGACAGAGCCTCCAGTGCCAGCTTTTTCAACTTCAAATGAAATAACACTAATGAGGGAGATATTATTTATAACTATTCTAACACAAAGTAACTAGAAAAGGATAAAACATCGAACATCTAACATATATAACATACCACATATGGCCTGTAGTAAATATAGATATTATTGTTAATATTAGAAAGGAACCTGTGAGTAATAACTCTGTCACTTCCCTGTTTTTCTTATTATTTAGTTAATTAATTAATTATCATTCACACTCCTAAGCAACAGATAGCGGTCCTTTTTTATATATACATGTGCAACAGTACTTGTATTTTAGATCATTCTAAAATAAAGCTAGCTTAATCACACCGCAATCCAAAATGACACGTCTAATGTTTTGTTTACGTCATGTTTTGTTTAATCCATCACACACATAAACTAACATGATTTAAAGGTTGATACCAGCCGTCAATAGATATAAAAGATATAAAAAACAATAGATATAAAAGATATAAAAAACAATAGAGATATTGCAATGTGTTTGTATTTATCCCTATGAACAAGCCTGAGGTGCCTGAGGTGACTGAGGCGACTGTGGCGAGGAGAAACTCCCTTGAATGGTAAAGGAAGAAACCTTGAGAGGAACCAGACACAAAGGGGAACCTCATCCTCATATGTACAGTCTGAAAAATGTTGTATTGATGAGGAGGTTGTTGTCCTCTTTAGTATAGCAGCATCTAACTGGAGCTGGTAGATCTCTAGATGCCTCAGGATCCTCACAGAGTCGGCCTAATCACAGTGGAGGTCCAAAATCTTCATGACACTGAACACAACTGGAGCTATACAATTTCCGGATGCCTCAGGAGTGGTAGAAAGAAAGAAGCAGTGGAGAGGAATTAGCATAACTGCTGTTCATAATATTAGCAAGCACTATATGGTAATGTGCATTTGGTCAGATGTATTAGAGCACAATATTATGGGAACTATTGTGTATGTCTGACTAAAGAGATATGTTTTTAATCCACATTTAAACTGGGAAAGTTTGTCTGAGCCACGAATATGGGGTCAGAATTGTTTCATTATTCTGAATAAATACACTATGATCCACAAATAAATATAAAGAGTTTCACAAATATTTTTACAAATTTCACAAAAAGAAATGAAATTCACAAATAAATAAAATGGGATTTGCAAATAAAAAAAATATTTATAAATTGTATTTATTTGCGAATTGCTTCCTGCTCATTTGTGAATCGCGTTCTGTGCATTTGTGGATTTGAAACATTTCTAACGCCAAGAAGTGCACAAGAATCCACAAATAGGTGGACTCCGCCCACCGTCTACTCCAGCCAATCGGACAACGGTCTCGTGGCGCTGACCAATCGTGGCACGGTCTACCTCGAACCAATCACGTTCTGATTTACTCGCACTTTTGTCGCAGATTCGAGCCCAATCTGGCAACCCTGTATGGATTGTAGCCAGCACTAAGGGTTAGTTCAATTCTGCTTTCTTTGGAAACGATTTCAGCATCATCAATGGGTCCAGGGGTAGTGTGAAGAGCGAGTAAATCAGAACGTGATTGGCTGGAGTAGACGGTGGGCGGAGTCACCTATTTGTGGATTCTTGTGCACTTCTTGGCGTTAGAAATGTTTCAAATCCACAAATGCACAGAACGCGATTCACAAATGTGTGCCGTGATTCACAAATGAGCAGGAAGCAATTCGCAAATAAATACAATTTATAAATATATTTTTTATTTGCAAATCCCATTTTATTTATTTGTGAATTTCGCTTCTTTTTGTGAAATTTGTAAAAATATTTGTGAAACTCTTTATATTTATTTGTGGATCATAGTGTATTTATTCAGAATAATGAAACAATTCTGACCCCATACACGAACACTTATCAGGAAGGTGTTACAACCCAGTGTACTGTAGGGTTGGGCTGCACAACGTTAAAGCTCAGGATTCAGTGATTGGATATCTTTATAAATACCACAAGAAACCACACAAGGTAGAATTTGTAGGTAAGTGTATTACAGACAAATAATGATATATACAGCCAACAGTACACAGGCGTCTCTTCAAGGTGGGCCAAGGCCAAAATAATAAACAAAAAAGGTCTAATAGTTAAATAAATACTAAATAAATAATAGTTAAATAAATAAATAAAAACAAACATAAATAAATAAATGCTTACCTGAAAGCAAAGGAAAGAAAAATACAGGGGAACTTCCCTAACTCCCTACCAAGCACAAAAAAGGAACCCACTCCCAAAGAAAAAAGGCAGCCACACCCCTACTGCCAGTGAAACAGTGACCAATTTACAGTGAAAAAATATGAATATATACAAAATGTAACACAGCAACAAATCCAAAGGGTAAACCAAGCAAAAAAAAACATGGCAATGACAAGTCAATACCAGAACAAACACATTCCCAAAACCACTACTGTAACAACACTCTCTTCCTTCTTCTTCCTCTTTATATAGTCCATTAGTGGTGATGTCATCATGGAGGCAGGATCAGGACAGGCTAGGGCAGGCTGGAAACTCTGGCCTGGAATCAAACTGCACACAGACATGTACAAGAACACACAATACTGTACAATACCCTATTTTCACGGGTTGTAACAAAAGCTATTCCAAAGTTTGAGAGCTAAATACGAAAACGCTCTACCGCCTTTAGTAGACTTAGATATTCTGGGAATTACTAGAAGTCCTGAGTTTTGTGATTTCAGTGTTGAGCTAGTTGTAACAGTACATCCCTCTACATTTACATGTACAACATTTGGCAGACGCCCTTATCCAGAGCGACGTACATAAGTGCTTAAATCTCTAACATTGAATACATTAATGCTGCTCACTAGGTTACATACTTACAGTAAGATACCATGAGTTTAAAACATTTGTTCAGAGTTACAAAAAAGTGTCAAAGGTTGTATTTCTTTTTAAATGCAAAAGATAAGGAAAGAAGTGCTAGTTGAAGTGTTTCCTGAATAAGTAGGTCTTCAATCGCCGCTTGAAAATAGCCAGTGACTCAGCTGTCCGGACCTCTAGGGGAAGTTCATTCCACCACCTTGGTACCAGTACAGAGAAGAGTCTTGTAGTATACTTGCCTCTTACCCTGAGAGATGGTGGAACCAGTCGAGCAGTGCTGGTAGATCTGAGGATGCAGGGTGCAGTGCGAGGAGTGATGAGGGCTTTGAGGTAACAGGGAGCTGGTCCATTTTTGGCTTTGTAGGCCAGCATCAGTGTTTTGAATCGACTCAGGATCAGGAAGGGAAGAAAGAGTGCCAGAAGCTTCAGATGAAGGGAAGACAGAGTGAAGGTTGCGGCGGGTAAGAGCGAGGGGGTGAGAGGTAGTTTTAGGTAGGATAGGTAGAGTTATGGTGAAGGATACCAGGTGATGATCAGAGACTGTAGAGGGGTAAATGGAAATTGAAGTGTGAGAGCTTCTGTGAACTGGTTTTTGGACCGATAAGTAGTATTTCTTTCTTATCATAGTTTAACAACAGAAAATTACAGGTCATCCAATCTTTTATCTCTTTAACACACAATTAATTTCAGCATAATGTCAGCATAATCATTAGCATAAGAGTGGAAACTAATCCCATGCCTTCTGAAGATGTTCCCTAAGGAAAGCATGTATATCGAGAAAAGTAGAGGTCCTAGAACTGATCCTTGAGGGAGCCCATAATTAACTGGTAATAAGACATTTAGACATTTAATTCTACAAAATGGCATCGATCAGACAGGTAGGATCCAAACCAACTTAAAGCCTGTCCCAGAATACCTGTGTAATTTTGTATGCAATCTAAGAGAATGCTGTGATCTATAGTGTCTTTAGTGGTCGGAATAATAGATCTACCAAATTGATAATGTGGTGAGACACGGTTAGTTTGTTCTACAGGTAGTGTGTACAGCAAGAGGTAATGGTCTGTGATGTCATCACTTTCAGATATGATATCTATATATCAGTGACATCTATTCCATGTAATATTATTAAGTATGATCAAGACAATGAGTTTCTCTAGTGATGTAGTGTTTAAGCCCAAATGAGTTTAGTAGGTACATAAATGTTGTATTGTATTGAATGTTAACGTCTCCTACAATTAACGCTTTATCAAAATTAACCAATAGGTCTGAAAGAAAATCTGCAAATTCTTTAAGAAAATCAGTGTAGCGCCATGGGGGTCTATACATGGTTGCTAAAGCAAGAGACATCAGGGATTTTTTTTTAACATGTGTGAGGACAAGGTCCTCTTAGCATCTGTTAATGAGCGCTCGTTTTGATTTATCGTCATGTTTAGTGTTTGTTCGTATGTATTTCAGTCCCCAAAACACAGGAACAGCACTAGCAGATCACAGAGATCAGGAACAGAAGGCACGCTAAAGATACTCGAGTTTCTCTGGTTTCAGATGCGCCGTTCATCTGCAGCTTCTGATGGACCACCATCTTCTGGTAGCCGTTCTCCGAAGCGATGCACTGATAATCGCCTTCGTCCTTTTCGCTCATGCTGTTGATCACCAAAAGACAGTCATGTTCAGTTGAGACGCAGTCCTTCCTACTGCCCTGGTGGTGCCATGAATATGAGGCATGATAGGATTCCACTGGACATTTAAGGTAGTATTTAGAGTATTGAGGGACGCTCTCAGGGACGTCCGTTTTGCCTTCTTGGCGGAACTGGCTGGTATTGGGGACACCTGCGAAGTTAGAAATGAGCACATCATTAATATTAGAGATAATGTATCCATTTATATGTATAGACCTGGGATTGACTGGAGAATAGGTTTAAATAGTAAGTGTGCTAGAAAATTTATCTTGAGATACAAAAAAGTGTATTCAGTGTTTATGGAGCTGTATGCGTTTAGGTTACATCAGTTCTTCTAGTTTTTAGTAAACATTATACATTAAGGCAAATCAGAGTATTTCAGGGTGTTTTAACATTTGGCTCCAAGGTGATATTGACTATGTTTCTACAAATTCTTTCTGAATAACTATTGATTGGGCAATTTTATGCCTTGCTTCTGCAGTGCACACAAATTTTGTAAAGAAAGAAATCTTAGGAATGTCCCTTTATTGCGTGTATCGATCTTTCTGGTACTTCAGCACATGAACTCGGTCCGCAACCAGAGTTTAGCAACAGTGTAATGTAGAAAGCATGAAGTAAACATGCGGACACACACACGCACACACACACACCTACCATCATCACATGTCGTGTGGCTTCCATGGGTTACATCTTGTATTGAGGATCTATATTAAAAAAAGCAACAATCATCAGATTTCAGATGAATCTAAAATTCTATCATTGATTCTCAAATGTTCTACAAGTTCTCTTCATTCTTCACTACACAGCTAAGAAGTGTCAGGGATCAGTTTCAGAGTTTAATCACTATAACATCTCAGTGCCTCTGATTGCTCAGAAGGTTTAGATGAATATTTTATTACAGCAGCTTTGACAACAAGATGAATCTCAAATCTCACTTGGTGAACACAATATAATACTGTTTCCATAGTAACAGCTATGTTACACAAGCGAGAACAGGAAGTTAGTGAGAACTTGTTTTATGGACATTCCATAACATAATAAATGTAGCTAGAAATGTACAAATCAACAAGTCTGATTCTTTGGGATGTTCAAATATTGTAAAATAATCAAATCCTCACTGCACTGACTACAGTAGTTTATATTGGTTAATGCTATAATTCCTGTTGAAGCAGATTCAGTGTGACACTTTACAGGATAATTATCATTTGTGCTTTTTGTCTGTTATTTTTACAGAAATAATTCCATCACAATCACAAAACCACATCAGAATGTAGTTAATGGTCAGAGCAGGTGTACGTGGATATATAGGTAGGTAGGTTGTGGAGAAATATACCATGATCTCAGAATGGTTAGGGGTTCAGGTGGGCTGCAAGCGTGTGTGTGTGTGTGTGTGTGTGTGTGTGTGTGTGTGTGTGTGTGTGTGTGTGTGTGTGTGTGTGTGTGTGTGCGTGAGTGCGTATGTGTGTGTGTGGTAAAGGTTTTATAAATAAATGCGTGAACTCTGTACAAACTACAAAAGGTGTTGCATTTGCGAAGAATACATCGAACACATGATTAATTTTATACAGATTTACATTCAGTTTTTTAACTAATGAACTTCATTTTTTTAACTAAATTATCAATAAACAATTCAGTTAATTTTAGATTCAATCTACAATGTAATCAATAAACAAATAGCTTAATACATGGATAAACGAGTAAAGGATGAAGGACCCAGGAAAGGCAGTTTATCTATCCTCACTATCTTTCCCTCACTGGGTTATCTAGCCTCACTAGCTTATCTTCCAAGTTTTTCAACTTGTAAAGACTGATAAAATGGTTTTGGTAAAATCTGTGGGGCAGTTAGAACCCATCTCCACTGCTTTACCGTGACAGGAAAAAAATGTGACAAATGCAGCGTAAATTCAGAAGCCCCAAGAAACATTTTGTATTTTGTGGAGCAAATGACCACCAAACCACATTAGACAGGATTTTTATATTTACAGACGTTTCCTTAGATTCTGCTCAATACATATATTAAGTCTTTATTAGCATTTTAACATATTCTCCACAAAATGAGAAGCTTTTTAAGAAGGACCTTGAGACTCTAAATGTTTTGTTAACCTACAAAGCCTTCCTGCACTGTTTTTTTTTTTTTTTAATTTTGCTTAAACAATGAGTTGAAGTGGAAATCAAATTTCCAGAGATGAAAGTAATTCAACACGAGCTGGTCTGAACACGTACCTATCATCAGCCGAACACTCCCCCGAGTCCCATCTGCAATACGGGTCCCGGGCCATGACACACGACTTACAGTCTTTCCCGTATATGCTGCAGTTGGACAGGTCAATCTGGACCAGCTCACTGCTGGAGCTCACAAAGAGCTTTTTCTGGAACAAGAACAAAAATAAACTGTTGACACATGAATGTGATCACCTGAAGATCTTCTTCTGCTTTTACAAATTACAGATTGTATGCACGCCGATTCCACTCAAAGATACACATCGGAAAGAGCTAATTCCTAAAAAGGCTTACGTATCATTAGGTAATACATTTAGAACTCTAAATGAATAAACTTGATTAAATCCTTAGTATGGGACCTTATTTAAACTAAAAAAAGGAAAAACAGTATAAAATGCTTGAGCATGATCCTGTGTTCTTCCTGACTCCAATGAACCCAAAGTACTTCATGTATTTTGTCACTGCAACGTTGGAATAAACTTCTTGTTCTTCATTAAGATCTTCACCCTCACTGTTTTATTTTCTTACATTTTTAGTTTCTTACAAGGAATACACAGTGGGCCTTGCAGTAATGAAACACTATTTACAGTCTGTCCTTAAACATGATTTACTGTTACAGTACATACTGAAATATAACGAAAGATCAATGAAGCCAAGTCCATTTTAATGACAGGTTTCTACCTAATCGAGTTCCAGGCCTTGGTTTTTGTCTCAAGCTCTCTTCAAAATAGTTTCAAAATAAAGACCTGGTCACTAGTGGACACAGAATATATACATGTGTGAATGTGGATATTAGAATCGAACTCCGAAGTTTAGGTTACTGTACGTATAAACCAAATTCATTCAGACTGATAAAGGTGGACCCTTGTAAACATACCTGATGTCATTTGTAGCTGTTCTGCTTGCTTAAAAAGATCAGGATTTAATGAAATAAAATGAGAAAGCTCCTCTAATATACACAAAAACTGCATGTACTGGTGTGTTTATGCTTTTCAAACCTGTTTTAATGCCTTAAAGGAGCAGCATCTATCAATCGCTTTCCATTTTTATCACATCGTTATTAATGCAGTTATATTTTCTATATAATCAGGGGTCAGTTCAGGTAATGACATTTCCCGCACAGAAAGTATGTCCCAGTTTCTCATTGTTCTCTTACAGTTACTCTGTCGAGCAGCATGCTGGTGATGTGTGTCCTGGATTTAAAGAGCTTGTACTCAGCGATGATAAAGGGCTTGTCCTCCTGGTCCAGGATTTTATGTATGTTGCCATTGTCTAGGGAAGAAAACCAAAGCACAGATTTATTTACTTTAATTTATTCTCTTAATTGGACTTGAGTATGATTAGCATTTAAAAAAAAAGGTCTACAGATATAATGCTAATATAATAAAATAACAAATAATTAAAATGTTAGTTAAATAAAACTAAACTTAATGACTAATACAAATATAAAATATATTTTTTATTACTAATAAAAATATGATACATTACTAAAAATATATATTTAATAATTTATTAAAATATACTACATTTGTATTTAATCAAATTAAACCAGGTATTGGGTACAATTAAGAATGTAGAATAAGGTAATGTAGAATAAGGCATTAATATGTATAATAAGTACTAATAAATAGCCAATATTCTATTAATATTCATGCTAATAAGCAACTAGTTAAATGACCCTAAACTTAAGTGTTACTGTTCATCTTATGGAAGAATGCAAGTACATGCAAGTAATGCAACATAAATTGCATTAAATCTTGTTGTTTTAAACAAAATTAAAGAGTGGCTGCCACGTAAGTGTAAGGCTGCAATATTTTTTTTAACTACATTTAAGTTTCTTGTTATAGGCATTTTTTTTTAAATTCCCAGTTTATTTCCATATATTCCCGTTAATTCCCATGGCCATTAGCTATCCTCAAATGAACAAATCAAGTGATAATGTGGTAGTGTCTGCGTGGTAAAACAGAACAATATCAGTATTTCGGTAAATGAACACTTAACATAGAAATACTAATCAGAGATATCAGTCCTGTAGTCATAGTAATAATTCATGCCTCTCTTACACCAGTGACACAACACTCTTTTTCTATTAGTGCTGCAACGACGCGTCGACGTCATCGATTACGTCGACATGCGTGAAATGCGTCGACGCGTCACACTGTTTACATTCATCTTGCGTAACGGCGGCTTCTGCTCCTGGGAATGGAGAAAGTTCCAGTCTATCACAAAAAGCTAGACCACGATTATCAAAAGTATGGGAATACTTTAAACAGAGGCCAAATAAAATGGCAGCACAACTGCGATGCACGAGCACCGCAGAAGAAAACATCCTGGCGCTCTCCGACCTCAAAAGGACGAGACATCTTTGTAAGTATTTATTATTACAATTAGTTTTGGGAGTAATTGTTGCGTTCTTACCTGCTGTGTTTTGGTCAAGATTTAATTAATATATGCTAGGTAATAATGGTAATGCTAATCGCTAACGGTATAAACTGTAAACATATAAACTTTGCCGACGATAAAGCAAACTTTAACTTTTAATTTACATGAACGGGTGGTTGGAAGTTGTTTATGCACACATAGACTTAAAATTAACTACTAGATTTACATTAACAGTTCGCTGTAATCTAGGTTAAGGATAAATAGGCTAATAGTGCATTTTTGTTTACTTTTGGCACAAGCCAGTTAAATAAAATATAATCATAAGTACGTGATTGATAACAAATTCTCATTAGTTAAGAGTTTAGAATGCTTTCTGTATTTCATAATAAAATGACATTCACTACACTTTCTGAATACAATTAATATTGTAATCATATTAAACATTGTAATTAATCACATTCAGTTCATTTAAAAATATGCAGATTTACTACCCTCTTTGAAATACTGTACAGTTTGTATGTTGTTAGCATTCATAGATTTCATGTTTAATTTGGTTCCTAATGTTAATTATTGTTTTTTTTTCCCCTCAGGAAGATTTCTGTCATTAAAAAGGTGTCACTGTTTGCACGCCCCAAATGGCCGTTCATGTATTTTTGCAGTGTTGAGCAGTGATTTTGTTGAATTTATATGGCAGTTTGAATGCTTTTTAAATTTATATGGCATTATTCGTGCCTGATGCTAAAGTGTTGTTTACATTTTATTTTTGGCACTTTATTTTTGTATACTGTAAAAACTTCAACCACATTGAAGTATTTTTTGGAAAAAATGTAATAAAAGTTGAAATATTATATTAGAAGTTGTATTTATCATTTTTTGTAAAGTTATCCAAAGGATTAACTAGTTAATCAAAAAAGAACACTAGATTAAGCAAAGATAAATTAATAATAATAATAATAATCGTTAGAGTAGTCGTCTAATCGAAAAAATAATCGCTAGATTAGTCGACAGAAAAAATAATCGTTAGTTGCAGCTCTATTTTCTATGCCTCTCCAAAGTTCTTACGTCTTCTCATCCTGTATTATGACTCATACGCTTCTTGTTTATAGTCACGGTCCTGACGATTATGCTTCTATAAAACAGAAACCCGCTCACCGAGACTCATGAAGAGGACATGATGGCTATGTCCTGACTTTCTGTTCACAAGTGTGTCCACCTGGAGGTGTGTGTAGTGATGGTTGTTCTCGAACACCACAGGGTCTCGTACAGGTGTAATCCACTGCTTCAGCTCAGGAAGACTTTCCATGAACTTCAGAATGTTTGACCGTAATGTAGGACTGTTTTGTACACACTGAAAAACAGGGTTAAAATTGATTAAACAAGGAGTGCAGAGATAAAGGTGAGGATAATTTCTGTTTTATGGAACGGTAGTTTACCTCTCCAGGACGAGGTGAAGAAAAAGTCTCCTTCTCAGCTGCTGTGAATGTGTTGCTCGTGAAGACGCGAATGATGTCGGACATTTTGTAAACGCACACGGCTCTCAAGTTGCTGTGGGAGAGAAACAGATTGATACAAAATTCAGACACACACACACACAGTTTCTTCTTCTATTAAATTAAACCTACAGACTTAGTATGTACGGGAACAGAAACAGCTGAAGAAAACACAAGGCTTCTGAAAACTGAAGTAACTTCTGCATCAGCCATAGATGGAAAGATTCCTGATTTAGCTCTGAACCCAAAGCACACACCCTTCCCAATACAAAATGATTAGAAGGCATCTTACAGCTAAAGTGAAAATAAAGTGAAAGGGAACAGGACATATGTTTTATTAGCACATGTAGTAGCTACCTTATTTGCCTGTGTGTCACTGTCAATGTGCATGTATTTGTACAAATGTTGTTAGCCTGCTTACGTACTGTAAGCTAACATGCCAGAATTTCTGTGAGAATTTTTTTTAATGTTAATGGAAAAGGTTAGCTACAATAATTAGCTTAATCCAACTTAGCAAAACCCAGCTAAAGTCAGCTAACATTACATCTAGCTACATCATAACATTAATTAGAGCTGCTTTATAAGAGGATTTAAAAATTATGTTAGGTGTTATGGGGCAACAACAGGCTAACTAGCTAGCTAAACTGCGCTGAAGCTAACTCAACAGGAGTGCTATTCATGAATGTTCAAAAGCAAACTCCTAGCTATAAGAAACTATCGGGGAGTAACCTGAGAAAAACTGGTAATATATTCTATGGTTTACAAATTATCAAAAAAAATTAAGTATCAGAAAATGGAAAAGTGCAGATCAACAGTCTTAAAAAAGCAGTAAGGCAGTGAGCTCGCTAAGCAGGTTAACTAGAGAGTGTTTACCTATGACTAGCCCTAATATTCATTCATTCATTTATTCATTCATTGATTTTCTACCGCTTATCCGAACTTCCTCGGGTCACGGGGAGCCTGTGCCTATCTCAGGCGTCATCGGGCATCAAGGCTGGATATACTTTGTATCTTATTTCTTATTATATTAATTTGATAGCAGGATAAAAAGATCGTGCTAGCTCCCGATTTGGCGAGTCACATGACTAGTGACAGATTTATTTACACCATGTTTACAGTTCCAATAGCAAGCTAGCTACGCTCTTATAACCTTATTTTAACATTAGCTAGCTTCAGATTAATGCTTAATGCTAAACTTAACAAGCTTTAAGAGAGCAGGATTACCTCGTATAATTTTGTGGCTTATTTCAATATGCCACAGGAACATTACTGCTCTGTTTTGCAGAGTTACTTGATGTGTTAATCCTTGATTGATATTAGCCACCGGATATGATTTTAGCGTATCAGATGTGTAAATTCAGCACAGCATTTAAATGTCATGTCAATAAGGTCACAAATGAGCTTGCGCAGTTCATCATCAGGAAACATATTACACACACATCAAGCAAGTCACACAGAGCCCCTGGTCAGGTGCTTGATCAAACACATCATCTTACTAGGTATTTTTGAAGAGGGTGTAAATCGTGGTGTTTTCCCATTCAGTAGCTTCCAGCACAGCAACGTCCAGCAGCTCGGCATATGAGAGGCGATTCTTCTCATCTCCACAGAACAGGCGAGCGGTCAGCATGGATGTCCAGCGGTACCCCAGTATTGCTCTACTGCCACCAAGATCCGCCTGAAAGAAGAAACAGCTAGTTTAGTCTGGGCAGAGCGGGTTTTCTGAGACGTCTTCATTTCAATGCTGTGAGCTGTGCTGACTCAGAGCATTCATAGTTATTAAACTACCTGAGGAGCTGAATCAGGAGCTATCAGGAGTCATGAGCTGAACAGGCAAAGACTATAAACAGTAGCTGCAGGCGGAATTGATTTGTATCAATAAAATAACAAGTCAAACTCATTTCACAGTCACTTCAAACTCATTTTTAATTTACATTTGAATTTCCCTTGAACTCATTTCTTGAATTTTTGTCACAGCCCAACTATTTTCAATACAACATACTGAATGTGTTTATCAGGGCAGTGGTGGCTCAAGTGGTTAATGTTCTGTTGTTGATTGGAGGCTCACGGTTGAAGCCCCAACACTGCCAAGCTGACACTTTTTGTCCCCTGAGCAAGGCCCTTAACCTTCGTTGCTCCAGAGGGTGCTAAACCTGTGCTCTAATGCCAACCCCCAAAGCTGGAAGAAAGATTTCTAGAAATTACTTATTTTGTGTAAGGTATAAAACACGTTATGTCATAACGTTATAGGAAAATCATCGAAGATGCACTGGCGAGATGAAGCAGCGTTACTGTTACGGTCACAAAGTAGATTAATTTCCTATAATGTGGCATCTTATCTTACAAGTTAGCATCAGTGCAGAAAAAAATCTGTTTTAATATTTATTCTCCATGTATTTAATTATTAGTCTTTTTTTAACTCTTCCAGAAGCAGCGTGTAGCAATCTGCTTATAAAACCGTCACGTTTGGAAACGTTTTCCAAACCTACTGCATGAAATTGAAAGCAAAGTTATTAGAACTAAAATTTCACTTTTAGTCTTTGTTCCTGATCTGAGGTGTTTAAAAAAAGAATAAAACACAAATAGAATTTCTTCTCTGCGGCCTAATCAATGTAATTTCTTATGAATTGTTTCAACCTAGTTCTTCTCTCAGGATTTGAATCGATCCTCATTGTAGCTCTAGAAAAGCAGAACTTATCATATTACCATGCAGATCTGAGAAACTCGAGGTATCCATTGAGGCAGGTCTGAGTTCTGGTTCTGGTTCTGCTCTATGTAGAAGGAGTAGACTTTTCCATCCAGTGATCCATTCCCTTTATTTGCTAAGATTTTTACATGCCTCTGCTCTGAAACTAGAGAAAAACATATTAGGTTAAGTTTAAGTAAGCTAAGTAAAGTTAGATTCAGTGGATAAAGTTTATCTGTTAGTATTTAACCTTTTAACATTTAAACACTAGTATAATCTCATCAACGCACACCAGGACAGTAGAGGCTAATGTCCTTAGAAGACTGACGGGAGAAGATCTGGACTTCACAGCAGATTTAATTGGAGGTCATATGACTCAGCTTTTTTGTTTGGCCTCATGTGCAGCCATAGATCAATTTAAGGATGTCATGGAAATGGAAGTCTGTTTTCATCAGGGTTGTTTAACTGATCCTCCAAAAAAAAACATGACACACACGTCTAACAGACAAAATGCTGTCGAATCCAACCAATCAAAGCTCTTGAATTGTTTGAACTATCAGAAGTCTGGCCATTTCTGTCTACTCTGTTTTTAGCTCACCACATAATGACATAATTTCCAGTTAATAACTGTGAAGTCTTATCGTATGAATTCATTCTGAGACGTTCTTTCCCTGATTGTCATTACTGCTGATGCTTTTTTGAGCTGATTGACTGCTATGTCTTTGCGTTTCAAAGTTTTTAACTTTGTCTTTGACTATTCAATAAACTGATTCAATAAACTCTGCACAAGCTCCTAACTCCTACAGTAGGTCCTGTGCTGAGACTGTTCTCTCATACAAATCTCTCAAAATGTGAAATGTTTACTGCTGGACGCAGCATGGCTCTCTCACCGATTGGTTTTGTCAGCGGCCAGATGTATTTATCTCTGGTCTGTCTGTAGAGGCCGCTGGGAAAATCTGTGTCCAGATCTGAGATTGTGTAATATAGAGAATCATCTGGAAAACGCACCAACAAACACAGGGCATGTTATATATAAATAGGCAACATGCTGAGATATTTAACATCCACACTATTCTTACTCTGTATAGTAAGTTTAATAAAATTTGACAATATTAAAAAAAGTTGAAAACATAGAAAAAGCACTGTACAGAATTTGCATCATAGAAACTTTTTATTCAACATCCTTATGTTGTATATATATCTCCATATATTCATTGGCAAAAGATTTTTCAACAAAACCTCAGACATTTTATGCATGCATATGCACGTTTAATGATGTTAAAGCGGCCTAAAGACAATATCGAATATTAGAACAAACGGATAAAAGTTTAGGTGACGCATAAAAAAGAAGAGGCTTAAATTAACAGGAAACATCAGTTAAAACCTTCCCAATGTGTGGTTAAGTGCTTTAGTAATGCCCTTCCTCTGCCTCTTCAATGCAATTTACCTCCCTGTTTTTTTTTAGAACATTTCAAAAAAGCTTCCACAAATTGTTTCTTTTTTTATTTCTAAAAAAGGATGTCCTCATGTGTCAGTGTAAAGATCCTGGATGACTGTGTAAACTGGACATGTTTCTTACTGCCCACAGCTCCACATTTAAATTCACTGGTGGTTTGTTAAATCTAGTGCATTATTTAAAGTGAGTGCCATAAATATCATCAAAACAAAAGTGGTTAATTAGCTTAGTTTGATAAATATGAAAGAAATGAGTACAAAAAGAAAAAGTGCATATAAAAATATTTTTTCAACAAAACTATGTGTCATAGTTAAGGTATAGATCTTTTTCATGTAAAAATGCCTTCTACTATATTCCTAAGTAAGGAATTCTTCCAAATTCTCCAGAACTTTCCACACAGACATGGATTTATGTCTGCAGAATACCAAACCACGGGTGCCAATAAATCTAAACCTGGCCAAAGCTTGATCTGTAAATAAAAAAGCAGTTTTTTTGCTTTCTTACCAACATGAACAGACGGCTCGTTGATTTGTGTTGGAAACATCAAGATGAAGCAGTTCACCAGCTTGTGCTCTGAACTAGAAAGTCTTAAACGTTCCACATCACAGCAGTTTGTGTGATGTTCTGTGGTTCTACACAGGAACAGTGGATTTCCGTTCCTCCCCTCTTTCAGCATGGAGATTTCATATTTACAATTCTGAAAAAATCAATAAAAAGATTTCAACAACTGAAAAAAAAACATGTATGAAAAATAAAGGCTGTATGAGTCCAACAGACATCCTTCTGAAACCAACAGATGTCACAGGACCATTTATCCAAAATTATCAAAATGCTGTCTGATGATCTAAAAGTATAATTGTCTTCTTCATGGTGGGAGGCTTTTGAAGTTGCATCCAGTGTAACATGGTACAATGAACACAGATAAGCATTTGTTAGGAAACAGAGGAGTTTGTAAACTTGCTCTGCTCTGCAGTTTACACAAAGCGGATCAGAGCCACACTGTGCACGGCTCTATCCTCTATCACCACTCTATTACACCACACACTACATCCGCAAAAGCAAATGCATTGTGGATGACCCCACACACCCCACACACCTCACACACCCCACACAGAGGTACCAAAGCATTCATGACCAGACTGAGTAACAGTTTCTTCCCACAAACCATCGGACTCCTCAATAAATGGACTGAACTGTACCGAGCACAACACACACACACACACACACACACACACACACACACACACACACACACACACACACACACACACACACACTCAACTGTATGGACTGCACTGACCTACACCAAAATACACACTCTTCCAATATACATCCATGTCTACAGCACCACCATATTAAACTGTTTACATGCTGTTCTGCACACACTTTCTGATCTTTACTCATGCTGTCTTTCACATTTTAGTCGAATGCTGTGTTACACAATACATTACAATTCCTCATATAACTGCTGCTATAATATTAAGTGTTCATTCCAGTATTTCTGCACATGTACAATAGAACATACAGTATGTACTTTGGCCGGCGCTGCTTTTGTTTATTGTCTTTTGTCTTGCAGTGTTTGCAGCAGGTTGCACAGATGCACTTTATTTGTCTACAGCTAACTTACTAAAGTCCTTAGTTCTGTCTTTGTTCTATGTAGCATCAGGGTCCTGGAGAAACGTTGTCTCATTTCACTGTGTACTGCATCAGCTATATATGGTTGAAATGGCAATAAAAGCTTCTTGACTCGACTCCTATCCAGTGCCTTAGATGTTCTACATGGTTAAATGTAACCGTAGATGGAAAAAACTATGCTAAAGCGTTCGATAATAAATTGGAGATGTTAATAAAATGTGAAATATGAAAACACTCAGAACAATGAGGGGAACTGCATCACGGCTATTCAAGTGACGTGACATGCTCGTATCCAATAGCCTCCAAAAGTATTTGCACCCGAGCATAATGGCCTTTGGAAATACTTGCTCCGACAAGCCAACATCAAAGTTTGTCACGACAAACTTTACCATACTTTGCACCAGGCAAGAAATCATACATTTTATTCTGTTACTTTAAAGAAAAGAAAATATAGTCACCCTGTTTACAAACCAGATGCCCAGATGTTTGAAAGAGGACGAAAACTAACCAGCAAAAATGTTACACACTTTATTAGTTGAAAATAAATCATATTGATTATAAAGCAGAAATGATCACATGCTGTAGTATGTGTAAAACTTACAGTAAGGCTGTTCGGGCATTCAGGTTCTAATATGGGCAATTTCACCTGTCCAGAAAGAAAAACGTGACAATATTAATATACTTTATTATTATTTGAATAATAATATTTGAAATTACAGACTGTAGGAACTCAGATCCAAAGATACACATTAGTAAGAGATCATTCTCCAAAAAGGCTTAAATATTACAGTATAAAGGAATATGTTTAGAGCTCTAAATGACTTTCCGTACTCAGATGTTAGTATGGAAGCTTTCATCAATTTTTTTCTTACAATGACAGTCTAGAAATTTAAAAAAGGTTAAAGTCTAATGCTGCTGTAGGATTCCTGTGTCGGCTCGACTAAAGAACATAAAGAAATACGGAGACTTGATTCAATTAAACAGGTTTCTGGACCTTTCCTCAAGAAATCCTTCCAAATGTTATGATGATATTAATTATTAATACATCTCTTGTCTCTTTCCGTTTGTTGTTATCATTGTTATTCATTTTATAATAATAAAATGGTAGTAATTTACATACGGTAATGAGTAACATATGGAAAGAGATGCTGGGATACAGTTTACCTCCGTCAGCGTTGGATGTTTTATTCTTGGATCGAACATGAACAGGCCCTGAGGTCCTCCGGCATAGATATTTACTCTGTGGGAATCCTGGATCAGCCTCAGGTTATCAATCGTGTGGGCATTTGATGTGTTTAATGTAAGAAAAGCTCCATCTAGAACAGAGAGAGAGAGAGAGAGAGAGAGAGAGAGAGAGAGAGAGAGAGAGAGAGAGAGAGAGAGAGAGAGTGAGTGAGAGAGAGAATGAATAACTCATATAACTTTTTTATAACTGAGAGAACTGTTTTCTTTGCTGCTTGTAATTTCATCCTGTGATGATTTTGGAGCAAAGGTCTGAGCAAAGGTCTGTGGGAAATTTATGCCACAATTCAAGCTGAAAACATGAAGAAGACAAAAACACAAGAAGAAGATGAAAAAAGACCAGAATGAATGAGGCACATATCAAGTTATTGTTTACTTGTGATATGTGGGGACACAAAACCACACCCAGTTAAAGTATATTTGCATTTATCCGCATGATGGATTTGGACACGAGTTAAGATCGTCTGTTTGGTTTAGTGCTTCAGTTATAAACTGCTTACAGTTGTCCCATGTTCAACATCACACTTTAATTGTTTCACATCATGTTTCTATATAACTGCAACTCCATTTCTTCTTCTGTCACCTTTTAAGTACGTAGCATTTCACATTTCTCTTCTGATGAACTGCATTCCTGCATGGCATGACTTCATCTCCATAGATTCATACATGCAAGATGTTATACAACACAACCGGCGAAAAATGATGAGTAATACAAAGCAGCACAGTGTCCGGCTGAATACATAAAGACTTTCATTCATCAACCGACGCTGCAATTTTCTGAATAACTTTAAAAAGACTGAATAACTTAATAAATTCAAATGACAACTTCAGCTCAAACACTATAGAAATAATAAGATATTAAAATTAGTATTAATACTTATAGTCTTCATAATATTAATCATTATTGATATTATTATTAATATTGATACTAGTAGTATCAATATTACAATTAAGGTGGAATACTGTCAGAGAAAATGAACCTTATACATGTGTACAAATGTTATAGTGTAGATTATTACTCATATATATTTGTGCTCATTTTTGTGCAAAATGTCCTCATCCAATTTGATCTAGATCTGTTTTCATGCTCACTCACACACTCTTCTGTCAAGTTCAGTGTTTTATCCTGACCAGGGATGTAGAGTAGATCCGGAGCCCATCCCAGGAACACTGTGTGAGTCAATAACATACTCTGGACACCTTCTCTTAGTCAGTTCACTTACTGATGGAACCCAAAGAAAACCCACACAGACACAGGAGGAACATGCAAAACATCTCACAGACAATCCACTGACACCAGGATGGAATTCAAGACCAAGGACAAGCAAAGTAAAACTTCTTAAATCTGACATTTCTCAATTTGTTTCCTAAAAAAGTCTAAAAAGTCCAAAAATTTGATGCAGAAAAAAATTGCTCAGCTAAAACACTTGACAGTGTCGTCTATGAACAATAGAAGGTTTGTATTTTAAAATTTAAACAAAACCAAACTAGAAATCATAAACTATAAAGCTGTCTGAAAGATGCACGAGCATTCAGGTTAACCCGAAAAAAAACAATTAAAAAATAAACTTCTAGGAAGTAGCATGTTTGAATAATGAGAGCTATTATATTATTATAAGGACGAGTCATTTCTCTTACTTTCTCTGTTCACTTTGATCCGCGGTGTAAAGTGATGACTCCCAAGTGAGACTCTGAAAACTGTCATCCAAATTAATGCTAAAAGTAAAGTGTTTGCTTCTCTGAATGCCATCTTCAGTATACACTGGCTCCATCTGGGCAATGAGAGACATTTATACAGTAAACACGGAACCGTATGACGAAGCTCAAGAGTCGAATCTTGGGAGTCGATTCTTTAATAAATCCTTTGGTTAATAAACAAATTCTGAACTGTAATAATAATAATAATAATAATAATAATAATAATAATAATAATAATAATAATAATAATAATAATAATAATAATAACACGAAGAAGAACAAGAATATTTTGATTAAAAATATTTTGTTATTTATTTTGTTATATTATACTCCTAATTTATTCACTGTTATTTTTTCAGTCAGGTTTAATAGAAGAATTAAATATTAAACCCACCCTGAATGTCTAACAATATTTATAAACTGTACAAAATATTTCATTTTGGGTTTTTAGTGGTTTGCAATTTCCTACATTACCCACAATGCCATTCGGATACCAGCTGATAACAGTGCAGTTGGATTGTACCATCACTTTATCTCTATCTAAAGGAATCGCTAAAGCAGCTCTTTAATTCTCTCCAGCTCTTTTATCCAATCATCTCTGGATCAGATTCCAAAGCTTCAACTTTCATTCTTCTTCATTCTTCACCTTCACCATTAGGATTTATTATCACTATCCAGCTTGATCCACTAGAGGGAGCTGTGGAACAACAATTTGTGCAGTTTTATAAAGACATTGGCTAATAAATATTTCAGGTGTCATATATATATAATACATTAATTAATTAAAAATAGCATCAACCCCAGCATCTGAGTTTAAATGGTTTTATAGACCTTCTCATTTTTCTTAAATAACTGTAACATACAGTTTCTGTAGACCAAATTATAGTTAAACAGTTGTAATAAAATTAGCTTTAATTTTACTTTAATGTGACTTTAATTTTTTAACTCTTGTTACTGAAGCATTTACAGAAAGCTCCAGCACTAGATTATCCATTTGCAATTATGTCTCTCTCTGTCTCTCTGTAAGTCTCTCTCTGTCCGTATGTCTCTCTCTGTCTGTCTGCCTGTCTGCCTGTCTGCATGTCTCTCTCTCTCTCTCTCTCTCTCTCTCTCTCTCTCTCTCTCTCTCTCTCTCTCTCTCTCTCTCTCTCTCTCTCTCTCTCTCTCTCTCTGGCCAGAAAGTGTTGATTAATTGTGTCCAATAGCAGTTCTGTTATATTAGTGCACTCTGAAAAGGATAAAACATCTAACATCTAACATATATAACATAGCACATATGGCCTGTAGTGAATATAGATCATAACTCTGTGTTTTAATGATGTGTTTGTGTTACAGAGAAGAATGTCCTGAAAATAAGATTGTGACAGTGGAGTACCTGTGTATCAGAGCAGGAGGAGAGAGCGGCACATGCCTCAGGTAAGACCTCATCTTAATGGTTTTACCTCAAACACAGTTAGTTAGAAGTAATAATGTGTGTGTGTGTGTGTGTGTGTGTGTGTGTGTGTGTGTGTGTGTGTGTGTGTGTGTGTGTGTGTGTGTGTGTGTGTGTGTGTGTGTGTGTGTGTGTGTGTGTGTGTGTAAGCCAAACAGTCTATATTACATAACAGATAATGATTAAAATGCAAAATAGACAATGCTCTGGCATCCAATTTAAACAATAATGTTATCTATCTATCTATCTATCTATCTATCTATCTATCTATCTATCTATCTATCTATCTATCTATCTATCTATCTATCTATCTATCTATCTATCTATCTATCTATCTATCTATCTATCTATCTATCTATCCAAATTTTTAAGCTGAATCAGACGATATGTAAGAAATAAAGGCATTTGCTGTGATGATTTGGTCTGATATGAAGCGGAGTTTCTGCTGTCACCCCTAAAGCTGATTATTCTGCTTCAGCAGCATTTTTTTCATTTCACTCACACCACTAATATTATTTAAAATGAATTTCAGGTGTCATACTTTATATCCATTTATAGTATGTTGTTGAAACAAGTTTGTGCTTATTATCACATGTTGTTTCCTCAAAAGCCTCATAAGACAAAAAAGGTGCAGCTTGTCATGTGACACCACAAAAATCTGATCGTACTGTAGACTGATACTGGAGACTCCATTAAAAACTGTGAAGTCCCTACTGTATGAATGAGCTGTTACTATAAAATCAATAACAAGCATGTTAATATGAACCTCTGATTCCTCGTCTTGCTGTCTTTACTGATTAGTCTTGATTAGTGCCAGAGCTGCTGTTCCCGACAATTATTTAACTACTGACCACCCAGAATCAAGGATGCAAGAGTGCTAAAACAAAATAAATAAAATAAAAATTTTAAAAAATAGCCTTCAGGAAATTATACATCTCATTTGGTCCTGTTTATATATATCTGGGTCTGTTTTATTATAGGTGTAAAACTCATCAAGCAAACTGAAATGCTAGGAATATTAATATTTTGTGGGAAACACACACACACACACACACACACACACACACACACACACACACACACACACACACACACACACACACACACACACTTAAAGTGTATTAGTCACTCCTAATACTATCAGTCATTCCGCAGAGCAACAGCTTTGTGTACAATAACCTGTACGAGACAGTAGAGCGAATATGATGTGATCCTGGATTAAAGGAATTAGGCATGGTGGATCTACTGTAGGCAGTTTGGCTCACGAGCAAAACACACTGGCTGTGTGGGTGGAAAGCTTGAAAAGAGAAACAGAATTAAATAATTATGTAATTAATCATTATAGAAATAAAAATGGACATATCTTAAATCCAAAAGACAGCTGGAATCTCTCCCTGGATGATGCTGGACCTGGTTTATTTTTAGGATCATTGGGTTGCACTGCAGTGGCTCCATTACAGAAGCAGAAGCTGAACAGATTCTTTTGGCATAATCTCTAAAAGCTGAGTCAGAGACTGAGTGAGAACGAAGAGAGGGAGAGAGATCGGAATAAAAGTCCAAGCTTTAATAATACAGTATAGCAACATGACATTTCTCACAGTTAGAGGATGTAATGAGAAAAGAAGACAAAATGTGCTGCATGATGTCAGATTCAGAGAGACTCAGCGAACCTCTGTGTTGTGGCTGCATTACACAATGAGTTGTTGTTCTTATTTGTGTGTTTTTAGTCAAACAAACTTTTCGACACTTCGATCAATACAGTTTATTAAATGCTGTTGAAGTCTCGATGCTGGTCGGTCAGAAGGTGTCGATTCATTGTTTACCAGATGATGTAGTTCTGTCTACAAGGTAAATCACAGGTTTCTGTTAATGCGCTTATTCCAAGTGCTACAACATGTGTAGTAAGAGTGTACACACAGTGTGTAACAGAAAACATCATGCATCATGTAAAAATACTGGAATATTTTTTCTCCAGAATAAAATGAATCTGTCCATCATGGACCACTAAGGAAATAAAACAAATAGCAAATAGTTCTAACACAGAAAAAGTTCCTCAAAATTAACTTCCAGCTACAAGCTTCATCCTGAGGAAAGTGTTTTCCCCTTCATTATATATATAATATATAATATATAATATATATATATATATTTAATCATTATAATAGGAGCGGCTGTGATTGGCTGTAAAAGTAGTGAAAACTGACCAATCATACTGTTTGGGACTCTTGAAAGAATATTTTGAAGACTGACCAATCCGAGTGAGGAGGAGGCAGCAGGGGGCGTGGTTTTAAACACACCCACCGGGCACCGGTTTATGTTTTGTTTTCTGCTGAATGATCGCGTGCCTTAGTTCGTCTCCGGTGAGCGCGCGATGCGGCAGAGTCAAGAGGCTGAAAACTGATCCTGATCCCGGAGAGCGGACAGCGCGGGCGCGAGCGCGTGCACTTACCGGCAACACTCATTACGGGCACGCGCGCTGGAACCATGCGCATTCAGTTAGAAGGTAAACATAATCATATTAACAGTAAATTATTATTACTAAAATTAAATTATTATTATTATTATTATTATTATTATTATTATTATTATTATTATTATTATTATTATTATTCAAACTCCTTCTGAAAGGGCAGCATATTAATGGTTTATTTATTGTAACAATAAAATATATAAATGTATAAAAAGGTATAATATAAATGTATAAATATATTTATATGAAATAAATATAATAATAATGATCATTATTTAATTTTATTATATATTTTATTTCTTCTTTTGTTTGTTTGTTTGTTTGTTCATTTATAATGATAATCATTATTATATTAATTTCATACAAATATAATTATACATTTATATTATACCTTTTTATTTTATTTATTTATTTGATTGTTTGTTTGTTTGTTTATATTAGGAATTCCAACCAACCTCAACAATACTACTGTTATACCTCCTAATAATAATAATCTTTACTAAGTAATTATTCCGAACATTTTCCAATTATAACATTAGTTAGGTTTAAAGTTAATATACTGTTTGTTTCTGTCTCCTCACTGCTATAAAGCTCTGAAAGCTTTGCCTGTGCTCTGTAATTGTAGGAAGTTTCTTGCTCTCCATCTGCTTAACCACAACTCAACCATGTGACTCATTTTTATCTTAAGCTGGCTCTCAGCTTATCACAGGCACTTAGATGGATTGCGAGAGGCATATAGAACATTTTCCACCTTTTAATGAGTGTAAACAGCACCTTATTGTGGGGAATTTTATCTGCAAACAGATAAAATTCCCCACAATAAGGTGCTGTTTACACTTATTGTGGGGAATTTTATCTGCAAACAGATTTCAGTTCACTGGGTTTAGCTGTGTGTGAGAACTGCAGTGTGCTGAGTCAGGGTCTCGGTACAACTAGGGTTCACTGCTTTCTCCATATGAAATGACTGATGCTGGTAATCCTAAGTGTGGTTTGAGTTTGTGGCATTTTAGCTCCATCAGTGCTTAAACCCACTGTCTTAATGTTTGATTTGTCTCGATCTTTACAAAAGTATTGGCACACATGTAGTTACCTGTGCAGGGGTTCATGATTCATAGCCAGGGGTACCTGTGCAGGGGTTCATGATTCATAGCCTTAGTGCAGTGGAATCAAAATAACTGTCATTAACAGCATTTTAGCAGACTCCCTTATCCAGAGTGACTTACATTTTATCTTATTTTATACAACAATTGAGGGTCAAGGGCCTTGCTCAGGGGCCCAGCAGTGGCAGACGTGGGAATTGAACTCACAACCTTCCGATTGTCTAGTCCATAACCTTAACCACTGCATATTTAACTGGACACTTTAAATTAAAAGACTTATGAAACATCCAAACAACAATACCTTATCAGGAAATCTATAAATATTGTCAGCTCATTGGTGCAATCTTCTAAAACTAAAAGCTGTTTAATTTTTTTGAGAATTAATGATGTCTCTGAATGATTGCAAAACATTCAAGAACTCTTGCTTTAATGCACTAATAACTTTGCACTTATATGTTTCATGACATTCAAGATGCTTCGATGTTGTTGTTTTTTTTTTTTTTTTTGGAGTTAAGCTGTTCTCAAGCCATGAAGTATTGAGTATTATAAACCACCTAAAATATTATTTAACTTGGGTTAATACGATTATATAATCTCATCATAGCAACACATAAACCTGCACACACTGACCTTATAGATATAGCTTAAGAAATTCTCAGCCACCTCCTCATCAGCAGAGGAGCGATCGTGATCCTGTGGAGGTCACATGGTGGCTCTGTTTTAGATCAGAGCTTTGCCTGTGTTTGCGTTGTCTCCATCTAGCTGTGATGAGGACAGATGGATATTTCCTGTGTCCTGTAATCAGATAAGGAACGATGTGTGCTGTTTAGAGAAGGATGAAAAACTGCACCACTAAAAGAAGTGAGATACAATGCAAGCCAGCAAGAAGTGAAGAGATAAAGCTGATGGTTTTCTGTTCGACTCCTACACGTATAAAACTTTCAAACTGATTATTAAGGCAAAATATAAAGATTTGTGAACTATTCAGTGATATCAGTGAGTTTGTCTCAGTTCATCTACAGATCCTCCTGGCTGTCGGTCTGGCCGTCTTCTGCTTCGGCCTCGTGCTGGGCTGCATTGTTTGCTGGCGTCGCAGGAAATCCCAATCTTCTGACACCAAAGAGGAGGGGTTTTACCTGCAATCTGCCCCTGCAGATCATGTAACTGTAACTCTCAGCTCGTCCCCATCAATCAAAATTCTTCCAGTCAAGCAGCAGTATGAAGAGCTGGACGGTGACGTATTGGACTATCCATCAGGAGCCAGCAGCTTCACTCCCTCTGATGACAGCCAGGGCAGTTTTCCTCAGGTCTCAACAAGTCTGAATGTCCCTCAGAAGTCTCGGTTTGCCCTTCGCCGCCTGAGCACCCCCTCTGTTCCCTGTTCCCCATTTAAACCGACCGTCCATGGCCGAGCCTCACTCCCGAGTATCCCTAAACTTAGCCTGGTGTCTAAATCACGCCGTGCTCTGGATCGACGCTCAACAGTAATTGCAGACAGCTTCCTGACAGGTTCTGACCCTGAGCATTCACCATCCAGCCAGCAGGGGGAGCTCTCTCCATCTCAGTACAGCTCAAGCCAGAGCTCCAGACGCAGTTCCTTCCCAAACAAGCAGCCTCCTGCACTTCAGTTCTCCTTGCTGTTCCATCCAGCAGATGGCACTCTCACCGTCACGATCCTCAGTGTTTTCAGGGGCTCCAGAAGGCTCAGTGGTGCTATGGTGCGCGCCAGCCTGCCCCCCATGTGCCCTGCTGCCCTGCAGGCCATGCCGTCACGCAGAAACAGCCTGAGCCTGGAGCCTCAGACTCAGGTGTTCACTCTGAATGTCGGCTCGGTAGAAGAACTTCGTTCCTGCACTCTAAAACTGGTCGTGTTTGGGAAAGATTTCTCAGGACTCCGTGAGACACCGCTTGGTGATCTAGAGCTCAACTGTAGCGAGATGGACTGGGAGCCTGATACCACCATCACATACAATCGGCAACTCAATCCTTCCAGGAGGCGAGTAAAAAAGGTACAGAAACATGTTACAATTCTATAGGAGAACCAATAAACTCATTTATACGGAAAAATACACATTTTATTTTAAATAATTGCAAACGATTAGCGGCAGTAATGTTGGTTTATTTTTTTGTACTTTTTTTGTCCAAACAGACCCATTTTCACAAACAGTTGTTTAATAAAAAAGCGAAATACGTCCAAATTCGAAGTGAAGAAGTTGAAGAAACTCACCAACACCAGAAACTCCTGAGCTTTTAAACTAAATCACTTCAAAACAAATTCAGCAGCACTGAATATCGTCTGACCCGTCAGTCTTGAAGTGTTTATTTTTTTTTCCATATCACATAATAGCAATCATTCACTCTCAATCTCTCCCCTGATTGGCTGATGACTCCTGCCTGCCACTGTGTAGCTGTGTAGCTGTGTAGATGGACTTCTTTTAAGCCTACAGCTGGAGCTTGATGATGTCTGACTTCTCTGAGGCAGCGTATGACATATGCATTACTAAATTTCTCACCAGTTCTGACCTGACACCTCTGATACACAGCACCAAAGCCAAATCGCTGTTACAGGATTGTCAGCGTGACTCACAGCAGCCAAGGAACATTCGTTTATAGAGGATTATAAAAAAATGTTTAAAGGAAAACTTTCTGAGGTAAAAACGTTACACAGCTTGCACAATGGGAATTATATCAGCTGGTAACAAACAGACATTATTTCTTAGCTGAGACAAATTTGGGATTTCGAACAATTTAAGTGACTTTTCTACACATAAACCCTTTGATCTTTTACATATATCTTATCTATAACCACAATTTCTTCATATATTCATTTATTTAGTTCGTTTCTAAGTACAATACTTTTAGAAAAATTAGAAATCTCTTAGTTTTACACTGACCCCATTTTCGTCACTCTGTTTACATCAAAGTTGTTTATATCCCTAAGAACGTGTAAAAAGATATATTGTATAATCTAAAAGGACTCTCACAGTTGTGTTGATCTACAATCAATCGACTCGGTCAATGGACCTGAACCTGAGAGCTATAAACCAATCATTGGTGCATCTTGTAAACGAGATGACTCAGATTAGATTTCGATGCGGAAAAGCTGTGATTGAGCAACACGGCATATCAGATTTGCCGCTGGCCTGTTTGGTGATGTGTCATCAGCTCCGTCAGCTCCGTCACACTTCCCGATTCTGAGGTCAGCGCTGTGGCCGTGTGTCTCTGGTGATCCTTCATCCAGGTGACGCAGGTGGATGGAAAATGCAGCTCCTGTAATAATCCATATCACTCTCATGTGCTCTATTGCCGTGAGAATGTGATGTTGTAATCAGAGCGTAGCTCTCCCTGTGAGTGTGTGTGTAAATGTGTGTGTGTGTTTGTGTGTGTGTGTGTGTGTAAATGTGTGTGTGCTGCATTTTCCACTCTACTGAGAGATGTTGATAGGGATTACTGCTGAGTGACTGGAGTGGCGCAACACCCACGGTTTGTCCTCCGTGGAGAAGGAAAACGGTGCCAGAGGGCATTTACTGAGAGAGAGAAAGAGAGAGAGAGAGAGAGAGAGAGAGAGAGAGAGAGAGAGAGAGAGAGAGAGAGAGAGAGACAGAGAGAGAAAGAGAGAGAGAGAGAGAGAGAGAGAGAGAGAGAGAGAGAAAGAGACAGACAGAGAGAGAGAGAGAGAGAGAGAGAGAGAGAGAGAGAGAGAGAGAGATTGAAAGACATAAACATAGAGATTGAGAGAGGAAGATAAAAGTAAGAAGTTTGAGAGAGTGCGAAAGAGAAAACTGCCTGAATCTGAGAAGAGAAAACGTTCCATTTCCCAAAAATTCTATCTTTATTGATTTATTTTTGTTAGCCAACACTTTTGGTGTCCATTGTTTGCTTCTGGAGTGCTGAGGCTAATGTAGTTTAATGTAGCTTTGTTTCATTCGCCATCTGATTGGTCAGAAGGTGTTGGTTAATTTTATATAACAGAAGCACTGACGATAGTTTCGGCTCAAAATCAATTCAGAGATTTGCAACAAAAAAAAACAAAAAAGTTTTAGTTAACTTCAAACTTCAAAGTTAACACGGTGTAAGATGTGTTTAACAATCAGGTAAGGAGTCTCCAGTGTTAGTGTTTTGTTACCAGTATTTTTCTGGCAAGTCTTTAGATGCTATAATGTGATAACAGGTAATAACTTGTCTTCAGTATTTTCTAAAACATTACAAGTAACTGTTAACGTTAATCAGAAGAAAGTGAGAAGTCAGAAGTGAGGAAGTGAGGAACAGACTAATACGAAGTTAATTTGGTATTAATGAGTGGATGATAAGACAAAGACAGAAAAGGTTTATAAAGACGAGCGAGTGAATGTCACACAAACTATTGACAAGACAGAGGCAGAGATGATAAATATCAAAACACCACATGCTGGAATTCTTGCTACAGTACTTATTTCTACTTAATCTAAACTTGGCTTGGTCTTTTTTCCTCTTTTGTCTCGTGATCAATTCTAGTCTGTATTCACACTGAAGGAGAAAATTTCTATCTTACTTTTACATGTTAAGCTGCAGAGAGATCAGTCAGTGACATTTGTGAGTGAGGTGTTAGTTATGAAGAGATGTTGAAGCACACACACACATTTTGTCACACACACACACACACACACACACACACACACACACACACACACACACACACACACACACACACACACAGAGTTGAGCTCCTCAGTATGTGTCTTTGTGTGTGTGTGTGTGTGTGTGTGTGTGTGTGTGTGTGTGTGTGTGTGTGTGTGTGTGTGTGTGTGTGTGTGTGAGTGTGTGTGTGTGTGTGTGTGAGTGTGTTTCTGTGTGGGTTGAGTACTGTATGATTATAATTTAATCCTGGAGCCAAGACTGTTGAGTAATAAACAGTGAGCTGTTCATCCCACTGATCGTCCCACAACACCAACATCTCAACACACAACCAACACAAATCACAGCGAGTCATTATTTTGTCATGAAATACCAAAGTGTCAGGAAATGAAATATTATATTAAAGGCATTAAACAGATGCACTGCAGAACTGCAGAATAAAAGTCCACTCCACTTTATTAATCATGCATTAAATCTATGCTGAGTCAGAACTCGACTCGGTTTAGACGTCATTAACACCGTATCTCATTAAACTCTTTATAAAGTTAATATAAAAGCTACGATACCAAGAAGCTCTTATCTGTGCAGCTATTCTGTTTTATCTGGAGCACTAATCCCACCTCTGAGTCCTGAAGTGTTGTATTCCTCATACAGACTTTTTACTAACACATTTTTTTATCTGTTTATAGTTACATTTAATGCAACAACAAATTTGTTTCTGCGTTTGTTTACATTATAGCAGGCAGCTAAAACTAGTCGTTTATTCACCAGCCTGTTTTTCACATTAATGCAAAAAAAAAATTAATATAAAAAATATACTAAGAAAAAAGAAAAGAACTACAACTATTAAATAAATTAAACTTTACAAGTTTTATTCTGTTTCTATGCTTGTGTGAAGCTGCTTTGATACAATGTCATTTGTTAAAAGTGCTTTACAATAAACTGAATTGAATTGAACCTTCAAACCCAAGCACATGTGAGGATTTAGCAGAACTGTAGGATAGAAATAAATTTATACAGCCTACTTTTACAGCTCTTTTCCTCATGTGTGCTTTCAGAGTCACAGCACACAGGAGACTTTGGGCCCGCTGAGGACGTCGGTGTGCATTTTAAAGCCTTTGGGTCAACTTTTTGTCCTGCTTCAATACCAGACTCAGGCTCATCGGATCAAAGTGATGGTGCGCAAAGCGGAGAACCTGGCCAAGCTAACACGAATGCCTGGAGCTGCAGGTATGCTAGCCACACACACACACACACACACACACACACACACACACATATAGTTTTTTTTAATCAAGATGCTGCTATATAAGTCCAGAATAATGTTTTATTACAATGTTAGCAGCAACTCCTCAGATCCAGTGTGATAATACGATAACAGGACATTATCCTTCTTAATTAAACAATTAATCCAATGAGTTTCCTAAAAGCCTCAGTTAGCATGCTAAATCTGATAAATCCACAGCTTCAACAAATTTAATTATGTTCAGTAATTGATCTGTTTATGATGAAAATTTTCAACCAGCGCATAAGTATATACAGTATATAACATCCCGTGCATCTTATTCGGTGCATGTTCTCTATCTGGTCCAGATCATTACGTTGTTATCAACCTGCGTCATGGCGGGAAAGTGATCAGTACTAAAGAGACGAAGGGAGTGAGCGGACCGAACGCTGTGTGGAACGCACCTTTCCTGTTCGATTTACCACCCGGTGACATCATCAGACTGCAGCTAGTCCTGGAGTTCATCATAATGCAGGTAAACTGGAGACATCAGACCTTTATAATCCTTAAAATCGATTATTTAACTATATTTCCAACAACAAATCTTTATCTTTCTCAATAGTTTTTTTTCCAATGACGACAATCAACAAAGACACAAAGAGATTGTGCTTGTACTGTATCATTCTCAGAGTTAAGGACTGGTCATTAACATATTAATAACTAGCGTTTTAAAGACTTTTCTACTTTTAGCATATCATTGCAAAAAAACTGTCACATTTCAGTAAAGTATCATGAAACGCTGGGGCAGTTTCACATATTAAATAAGCACTTTTGTGCAAATTTCAAGCTACTAAGATCACAAAACAAAACAAAACAAAACAAAACTTTTGCCAAAAAAATTGTGTATTGTTTTAAATTTCTCATTTTTACATGTTTTGTCAGAAAACAGGTGGCTAAAAAAACATACCTACAGTAAATGCAGGGATAGACGACAGACAGTGGTTTAATGTAGAAACAAAACAAATAAAAAACAAACAAACAACCTAAATTATCAGACACAGGAAAACACTAGGGAAAAATCTAAGAGACTAACATTTAAAACAGGATACAACTAAGCAAAAACCTAAAACAGAGAAATTCAGGTAACACAAAACACGCAAGTCAACCGGTATGAATAAGGTACAGGTGTGCAGGGGCAGGAACGGGCTAAACATGGGGTGGGGCAAACACAGGTGAGAGCACAAAACATCAACAAAGACAGGATAGAAACAAACCGTAATTGTCCGAGCCGTCCATGACATGTTTAAACACAATAAATTCACCTGCATGTACAGGACAAACATCACGGTATCATCGCTGACACATACATCAAAGTGTTATTAAAGCCTCCTTCCTGTTAAATACTCAATTCTGATTGGTTAGAACTTGTTCATTCATTTAACAAAAACAAATATAGAAGTGTTGATTTAACATTTAAGGAAGGAGTCTCCAGTGTCAGGACTAAACATTTTTAGGACAGAGGAGAATCCTTGACATGACATTTAAGTGTAAATGTCATTTATATGACAAAGTTTTACAAATTCAGTTCTTACTGAAATTTTCTGTTTAAAAGCAGATTTATGCATTTAATCGAAATCAGAATTTTCAGAAAACATAAAAACTGTATTTTTTTCAAAATAAAACTTTCTGTAAACTGTGCTGCATTTCCTCAGGGACGGTTGTACACGAAAAGCAGCGTGCTCGGCCGCGTTCTGATTGGCTCTGAGGGCCCAGATTCGGGGCAACAGCACTGGAAGGAGATGTGCAGCCGAGGGCAGGTGGAAACAGCACGCTGGCACACGCTCCTGTCCGATACACCCTGAGGACACGTCTCCTAACACTGGGCTTTTCTCACTCTTCTCCAACAACAACAGCTTTTTACTGGGACTGAGACACTTATAAATGGTGTATTTATTTATGATTGTGTAATATCTCTGTATTTATTAATGCAACGTGTAAACTGCAAATGATTTTATTTTTTGTTATGGAGTGCAGGAGTCTGTAAGGTCTTTGTTCAATCCAGTTTCCTTTGATTGGTGTAGTGTTTAAGAGAGCATTCGTGGTTATTTATGTGAATAATGTTTACAGTAGTTTCATTACAGATAACTGACCACATGGATGTGTTGATATGGCACATTGTGCTATTTTGTTCTGCTTCTAAACTACACACGTATATATTCTGTATTTCCCAGAATGATGTAACTCAGAGATTGACTGAGGATAAACCCTGTCAAGACAACGTAAAAGCACAGTGACTTTGAAATCATGACCAAATGATTAAAAAATATAAAATTTTCTCTCAGAAATGACAATTAGCACAATTACAGAATAATTACACTTACTGTACTGTCTGTTACGCCATAATGAGAAACATCAACATCCAATAAACTAAGAGCTATGAGAAAATGTTGACTTCAGTTGCTGAGACTTTGTCCACATTTACTTTACCACCAACTGACAAACAGCTCAGTCAAGCGACATAATCTTGTGTTATAACACTTTCCATGTGTACGTCCTATACTTCACACAAGATCATAAGAGCTATCATTGTAGCTGTTGATGTCCTTTTTCCGGTTGTCCGTGAGCATCATTAGCGTGTCTAAACGCTCAGCACGATCATGACATATCTGTTGATTTGTACAAGTTAAAATGAAGTTATAATAAAGAGGAGTTAAAAAGTGTGATCGTGAAAGTTCAGTGGATTTCTGTCAAACTTTTGATTCACCTGTGCACGCGAAAAGACAAAAGATGTCTGTGTGTTTTATAGGTTTGTTTTTAATTCTCAAATCTGATTGGTCAGAAAGGAAACAGCAGATCTGACTGCAGTTCACCGGCTAATACGATAACGATAACGATACTGTTTCTATGGTAACAGCACATGCATGAGCTCTGCGTAATCTCGTGACTAATGATAAACGTTAAAATTGTGTTGTTTTTTTAAATAAAACGAAACGTTATATATATGTAATAATAGTTATAATAAAGGAGCTGTTTATTAATTTTTTTATGAAAGGAGTCTCCAGTGTCAGAGCTTTGAACAGGAACTGTCTGTTTTCATACAAAAGTCTTCAGAAGACAGTTTGCACTTTGTGGAGCCTCTGTAACATGGAAGATTGTTTGTTTTGTCGGTTGAGGCAAAAAAAATAGAAGCTGGTGAGTGAACGGCCGTTTATAATTCAATTCAATTCAAATTTATTTGTGTAGTGTTTTTAACAATGGACATCGTCTCAGCGATTGTGTCTGAGGTGACTGTGGTGAGGAAAAATTCCCTTAGATGGAATAGGAAGAAACTTTGAGAGGAACCAGACTCAAAAGTGAACCTCATCCTCATTTGGGTGACACTTGAGGGTGTGATTATAAACTGTTATAAACACCAGAGAGTGTTATTATGAATAATGTCCTTTCTACACTCAGATACAGTCGGATTATTGTGTATGGATGAGGAGGTTGTTGTCCTAGAGACCACATGGAGTCGGCATTTTCTTTTAAAATGTCCAAAGTACAATGCGACTAAAGCTGGTACATCTCTAGATGCCTCAGGATGGGTCAAAAATAGTTGCTATAATTGTTAAACAACATGAAACCATAAAAGAGATATGAAAGTAAAACTTGTCATTTATTAACCCTTAAACCTAAATATTTTACTTAAAATTATTATTTACAAACATTTAAAAAATGACCTCCAGCAACCCCCCACCACCCCACCCTACAGACACACACACACACACACACACACACACACACACACACACACACACACACACACACACACACACACACACACACACACACAAATTTATGCTTTTATTTAAAAAAATGGAAATCTACCATGAACCTAAATCATCTCGCTTTACATTTGCAATACTATTTAATAGCTTTTTACTTTTTTATTCGTTTTCCAAGGAATAAAAGAACTGAAATACAGTATATGTCATGTGTTATAAAGCTTCTTAAGGTGTGAGCGATTTGAAGAGGCTTTAATAGTTAAATATTCTAGTAAATATGAGTGAATGAAAAAAAAACCTCTGGTATTTTAAAAAACAAACCACATTGATTTATGTAGGGCTTACGTAGGTGTTATGTAACCCTATGAACACTGCAAACAAAAAGATCTGACATCATCATAGTGCGTCAGTTATTTTTCCTTTATTCCTACAGCGGAACAACAATCCTATTAGCAAGCTTCATTAGGATGAAGATAACATTGATTATCTTGGCTTTTGTTCCTAATATAATTTTTTGTCAGTATCACAACACCATGATGACGAAGACGATGATGATGATGATGATGATGATGATGATGATGATGATGATGATGATAGACACTTCTCTGATGAAAGAATTGATAGATTCTACATTCACTGCTTCATTTTTTTAACATAACATTTAGCATAATATCATTTTCGACCCTTGTGTCTCAACCGTATTTCTTTCTTTTATCCACAAACTGACTGAGCTTTAACAAGTGAGGTTATTTATAAAGCTGAAGGACGAGGTCAGCTGGAAACGGAAGTCATGTGTAATGAGGCAGTAATTCAATTCAGTTCATCTCACAGTGTAATGAACTTATTAAGATTACGAATGGCAGATTGGGCATGTTGGTGACTCATCCTGGGCTGGTTCGGTGGACGAGAGCAGAAGTTTGCACACCCTTGGGACGGGGACACAATAAAGAAGAGCGACAGTTTGTTTTTGGGGAAATTATGAAAAAACTTTAAATCATCAAAATGTACAATTATATATTATATAGTAAATATACTACAGATACAAAAGAAGTTCATGGGTTTATTAACAAAGGATTATTTAAGCAGTAAAAGTCCTAAACCAAGCCACAGAAAATTTCTAATTAAATTTCATTTAAATCGATGATTTTTGACAAGTTAGGGGGGCACGGTGGCTTAGTGGTTAGCACGTTCGCCTCACACCTCCAGGGTCGGGGGTTCGATTCCCGCCTCTGCCTTGTGTGTGTGGAGTTTGCATGTTCTCCCCGTGCCTCGGGGGTTTCCTCCGGGTACTCCGGTTTCCTCCCCCGGTCTAAAGACATGCATGGTAGGTTGATTGGCATCTCTGGAAAATTATCCGTAGTGTGTGATTGCGTGAGTGAATGAGAGTGTGTGTGTCCTGTGATGGGTTGGCACTCTGTCCAGGGTGTATCCTGCCTTGATGCCCGTTGACGCCTGAGATAGGCACAGGCTCCCCGTGACCTGAGAAGTTCGGATAAGCGGTAGAAAATGAATGAATGACTGAATGAATGAATGAATGAATGGATGGATGGATTTTAACAAGTTAGACACAGCATTACTAAGTGCAGTGATATTATACTCTAGGTTTATTAACCATTTTTTTACCCTGATTTTTCCAGCTGGCTGACTGGAAATCATAGTATGGGGCATTTTCAATCAGTATAAACAAATGAATGATGTTGTGTCTGTGATCTAATGTGTTGTCTCTCAGTGTGAGACGTGTGTTTTTCCCTCTGTTGATAAACTTACACTGAATTTTAAGTGGTTGAAAATAAACACCTTCAAGTTTTAGATGATTATGAACAAGAACTTTGAGCATCTCAGAGAGCAGAAATGGGTCTGATGTCAACATTTACATTGAAGATAGAAACATTTGTGTTGAAAAAAAATCTTTTTTGCTTTTTTGGAACTTTTCTATGAATATATCACTTCTAGTAGATAAAAATTGAAATACTTATAAAACACTACAAAATGAATCATCAAGACTTACTCAAGAGATTGTCGGGTTTTAAATAACGGGTATCTTGGTGCACTTTGGTGATTAGTTTTGATTGTAATGACACAAGAGACATACTGAGTGAACTCTTTGGTTTTTGTATCTGAATTTGTGTGAGCTGATGGATTGCGTCACTGAACATTCTGTGACATTTCTCTATAGATTCAGGGCAGAACTCACTCCTACCTGTACTGTCTTTACCTAACCATGGACCTTGACATGGCTGATCCATTTTGGTTTTAAAACAGGATTGTCCAATCTGATCATTTTCATTCAAAGTGTCAGCAAGAAACAAAGGAAAGGTGTAGAAGACCTAAGTAGTGAGACCAGCAATGCTGTCTATGCTGTGTGGGTTAGAGACTGTAGCAGTGAGGAAAAGCCATGAGGCAGAGATGGATGTAGCAGAGATGAGGATGTTGAAGTTCTCTTTAGGAGTGACGATTATGGACAGGATTAGGAACAAGCACATCAGAGGGACGGTTCAGGTTGGCTGTTTTGAGGACAAGGTAAGAGAGACTAGATTGAGATGGTTTGGAAATGTACAGAAGAGGGAGATGGTTATATTGGTAGAAGGATGTTGGAGATGGAGCTGCCAGGTAAGAGGTCAAGAGGAAGGACAAAGAGGAGAGATATGGACGTGTTAAATGAGGACATGAATGTATTGGTGTAAGAGTAGAGGTTGCTGAGGATAGAGTTAGGTAGAAACAGATGATTCGACTGTAGTGACCCCTAACGGGAAAAGCCGAAAGTAGAAGAAGATATTAATGTGTTTTAAAAACATTCATTTCCAGATGACTCTTTGAAAAGTCTGACAGCATGAACCTTTTAGCTTGATCTATACAAGTGTTCCCTGTTTCCATTCTCCGAACTTAATACCTTTGCCTGATGTTTGATGAGGGGGTGAAAAGCTAGCTGGTTTTTCTTTCTCTGCAGGGAGTCTGACTCCTGATGACTCACTTTCCCAATCAGTTCAACCTTCATTGTCTATGATATACTCAACACCCTGACATTTACTCTCTGCCCACTCATTTGCCCCCCCCCCCCCTCTCTCTCTCTCTGTGTGTGTGATTCATGCTGTCTTCCCCAACCTTCACGACTCCTCCACAGTCTGCAGGAGACTGTAGACTATCAATGCAGGTTTTCTTCACTGGGACTCGGACCCTGCCATTTCTCTTCTCCTTGCCTGAGAAGACTCACAAATAATCATGTCTCACTTTTTCCTATAATTCATTTCAAATAATTTTAACAAATAATTCAAATAATTTTAATGTATTAATAGCAATTTTAACCATAGAAACAGCTTAAAAGAAATCCAGCTTTCCACTTTAATCATTAATGAGCAAGCCAGAGGTGACAGTGATGAGTGATGAGTAAAAAACTCCATGAGAATCAAAGGGTAAAAACCAGAATAAGCAAGAACCAATCAGAATGGAGAATTCTGCAGCACTGTTTAGAGAGATGATGCTAGCCCTGGTTGTTTCTGCTCATGAAAGTCACTGAAGTTCAAAGAGAAACTCACAAACTGACATGAGCTACAGGGTCTGAAATCCAGACCATGAAAAATACTTGTACCGAATACAAAGCACATGATTATGATGCCTTCACGCAGTATGCTACTGCCTTCAGATATCGGATCGAGTTGTTAGGAACACAGCTTTAACATGACAAACATCTACTCTTTAATCTCGACAACTGTATCTCTGATTATCCAGCAAGCTTTCCTGCGCCGCACGTAAATGCCAAAAACGTGCGTCATGGGTGGGAAAGCAGGCCAGGCTGTTTTAATGGCCTGTCTGATACGCTGTAATGGATGGCCATTAGAGCAGAAACACACATCAGCTCACTGGTGTATTTGACTGGTGCACACGGAGACGGTGTTCCTGCTATGATGAAATGATGGAGGCTCCGTGACTCACACATTTAGCCAACACGCTGCGTATAAAATACACACAGATCCATCACGTTCTCTTAGAGACATTACTATAAAGTGGTCAGTAACCAAAGAAGCTCACATCATCATTTGCTTCTTATAAATAAGAATGATTCCTTTGTGGTAATTAGAAGAAGAAGAAGAAGAAGAAGAAGAAGAAGAAGAAGAAGAAGAAGGAGGAGGAGGAGGAGGAGGAGGAGGAGGAGAAAAATAATCTGTATTCATTAACACAGTGTATAGAATAGACCACTGCAGCCTACGACACATTTATTACCTTCAATCATTCATCTTCAGGACCTGGTCCTTAACTCTGGTCTTCTCTGAATGTTTATTATTATTATGTTTGTTCTATTGTGTCTGTACTGGAGGCTT